>NC_056735.1:1089868875-1089886643 GCF_019279795.1 Protopterus annectens | reverse complement strand
TGCTTTGGGGGGGAAAACCCTAAACCTCCCGGGGTGTTATTTTTTTGCGGGGATCCCTGGGCAAACCCAAACAGACACCCCAAAGGGGACTTTTCCCCTTGTCAGGGCTGGTGATTTGTCAGTGTGTCTAAAATAAGTGTCACCTATTACAAGTGTATTAGGTGTGTTGTTTGAAAGGGCAGTGACTGTGCACACTGACATTGTGAACTTAGTGATATGTGGGTATTGTAGGGGTAGCAGGTGTGTGTGTCTGCTTTGGAGGTCTCTGCTGCTTAGAGTACATTTACAGCATCTGAGTACGTCAATGGGGCAAATGGGGTTTGAGTGCTGTTGCTAGAGGATAGGGAGACTGATATATGGTGTGTGGTTACCTTCACCACCTGATAGACTGTGCCAGTCATGGGTCGAGAGTTCAGCTCCTGTATGTCTATATGGGGCATCTCACACATATATCTGAGTTTTTGGGGAGGAAAAGAGGGTTGTCTGTGTACCTGAGGCAGATGTGACATTGTGTCAATATCACAATACCCACCAGCTGGACTGAAGAGTACACAAAAAACCGCCCCTGGACATGGGATATTTTTGACATATTTGTAGCCTGATCACAAAGGATCAGTAGGGTTTTGTGTAAAAGAGTATAACAGAGATTAGTGTTGTTCATTAGTGTTTTGTGAGGAGCTGAGAAGGAGTCCAGACCATGACACCTCCTTCAGCTATGTCATAAATATCAATGTACAAAATATATGTCCTGAGTCAGGGCCAACTGTCCCTTTTAATGCCGACATCATGACAGGGCCCATTTTACATGCCAACCCCCACTGACAATAGCCCAAATCATCATACCAGGAGATATCACATGTAGAATGGATGAGCAGCCCCCCTGCCAAAAGCATGGCAGGGTGGAATACATTGATTCCCAATATGTGTCATGCACAAACTACAGAACAAACAGATATGTACCTGAGCAGTCAGTTGAGCCCACCCACAGGATGTGGAACCGTTAATTTTCACAGCTAATGGCCCCCCTGTTGGTGCACAACACACCATGGGAAGTCAAGTCCAGTATGCCATGAGGTCTGATCTGCAAGGTCATGGGTCCATCATTTGCAGTCATAAACAGAGCTATTGGGACACACACACAACCTACCAACTGTGGTATGTTTTGGGGGTCATGGTTCCCAAACATGAGACTGTTTGCAAGGCAGCCACCCAGGACATACATCAATGAACACATCTACATTTTCACATAGACTTTGAATAGCCTTTAAACATCCCAGACACATGTAGTATCCACAAAAACCCAAAAAGCTGTGCATAACATGTGTTGACATATGAGGAATGTCAATTTGTCCACAGATAGATCAAAAAGGATACTGAGGTCATGTTCAAGCTGTTGACACCTGTGACCCACATGGACCATTCCTGGAATGGCATAAAACAAAGTGTACACACATCACCATGTCCAGTCTGATGATGTCACCATCCTTTAAAAACAGCAGGAGAAGGAAAACCCGCCAGTGCAAAAGTGCGCTTGTTTTCCTTTTTAGAATCATAGCATAGTTAGGTAGGGGGTTTTAATTTTGCAAAGTGTGTGTGTGTGTGTGTTGTTGTGTGCAGTATCCTTTGAGAGGTGTTCCCTTTTGGAGACTGGGAAAACTCAGTAAAGGAGGTACATTCCTCTTTGGAAAGTCTGATGATGTCACCATCCTACAAATACGCAGGAGAAGGAAACCAGCCATTAAAGCAAACAGCCCTGTTAGTGCATCTCTAGTATCATAACATAGTTAGGTAGGGTTTGAATCCTGCAAACAGTCAGTGCGTGGGTGATGTGAAATTGTCTTTGAAAGGAGTGCCCTTTTTGGAGACTGTGAAATCACACTAAAAGAGGTACATTCCTCTTTGGAAAGTTTGATGATGTCACCATCCTACAAATACTGCAGGGGAAGGGAAACCAGCCAGTAAAGCAAATAGCACGCTGTGTTAGTGTCTCTTTTTAGTATCATAACATAGTTAGGTAGGGGTTTGAATCCTGCAAACAAATGTGTGTGATGTATGTAATTGTCTTTGAAAGGAGTGCCCTTTTGGAGACTGGAAAACACACTAAAAGAGGTACATTCCTCTTTGGAAAGTCTGATGATGTCACCATCCTACAAATATGCAGGAGAAGAAACCAGCCAGTAAGCAAATAGCGCCGTGTTAGTGTTCTCTCAGTTCATAACATAGTTAGGTAGGGTTTGAATCCTGCAAACAGTGAGGGGTGTGTGTGTAGTGTGCAATTGTCTTTGAAAGGAGTGTCCTTTTTGGAGACTGGAAAACACACTAAAAGAGGTACATTCCTCTTTGGAAAGTCTGATGATGTCACCATCCTACAAATACAGCAGGAGAAGGGAAACCAGCCAGTAAAGCAAATGCGTGTTTGAATCCTGCAAACAGTGAGTGTGTGTGTGTATGTGTATGTGTATGTGTGCAATTGTCTTTGAAAGGAGTGTCCTTTTTGGAGACTGTGAAAACACACTAAAAGAGGTACATTCCTCTTTGGAAAGTCTGATGATGTCACCATCCTACAAATACAGCAGGAGAAGGGAAACCAGCCAGTAAAGCAAATAGCGCACCGTGTTTGAATCCTGCAAACAGTGAGTGTGTGTGTGTGTGTGTGTGTGTGTGTGTGTGTGTGTGTGTGTGTGTGTGTGTGTGTGTGTGTGTGTGTGTGTGTGTATGTGTTCAATTGTCTGTGAAAGGAGTGTTCTTCTTGGAGACTGTGAAAACACACTAAAAGAGGTACATTCCTCTTTGGAAAGTCTTATGATGTCACCATCCTACAAATACAGCAGGAAAAGGGAAACCAGCCAGTACAGCAAATAGCGCATGTTTGAATCCTGCAAACAGTGTGTGTGTGTGTGTGTGTGTGTGTGTGTGTGTGTGTGTGTGTGTGTGTGTGTGTGTGTGTGTGTGTGTGTGTGTTTATGTGCAATTGTCTTTGAAAGGAGTGTCCTTTTCGGAGACTGTGAAAACACAATAAAAGAGGTACATTACTCTTTGGAAAGTCTGATGATGTCACCATCCTACAAATACTGCAGGAGAAGGGAAACCAGCCAGTAAAGCAAATAGCATGTCGTGTTAGTGTGTCTCTCTCTAGTATCATAACATAGTTAGGTAGGGGTTTGAATCCTACAAACAGTGAGTGTGTGTATGTGTGCAATTGTCTTTGAAAGGAGTGCCCTTTTTGGAGACTGTGAAAACACACTGAAAGAGGTACATTCCTCTTTGGAAAGTCTGATGATGTCACCATCCTACAAATACAGCAGGAGAAGAGAAACCAGCCAGTAAAGCAAATAGCACGCCGTGTTAATGTGTCTCTCCCTAATATCATAACATAGTTAGGTAGGAGTTTGAATCCTGCAAATGCTGACTGTGTGTGTGTGTCACTGTTGGTCAACACGGTGTGGGTTTTGCTTTTACTATGGTATGACATAGTATGATGACAACAGTAAGTGCATTGCAGACATCAGGTATCTGCGTGGCAAATATATATGTGTACATGTCCCCTCAATCACTACATAGGTGTGAAGCCTGCATACTACATGAATACATTTGTTTACATTGACAGGTTGCGCCACTGCTACTCAGATCGTAGGTCACATATGTATGTATGTGACATGGCCATCCACTGTCATGTTCTGTGGCCAAGGTCATCTGTCGCACACACACCCATGACAGTTACTTAAGAGTAGTGTGAGTGAGGGTATATGCCTGGGGTATATGTCAGACATGGTCATACACAACAAAGTCTGCCAAGAATGGACAGTCTTTATAGGTGTATGACTGCCTTGTGGATATGCATTCAGGCCTCTAATGTCTGTGATACACCTTCAGACTCCACAATACCTATGGATATGTGGATACCAAGGGACACATGACATAACATGGGTCTGTATGTACACAATGGTACCCGACATACATGTTGAGGGCTACCACCGGTGTGGTACTGATGGGATAGTATGTATAGTACATGAGGATGACTATGCCATAGTCGGCTTACTGCTATACAGCATGTATCACACAACAGGTATCTGTCTGTATGATACCCTTGTGTAGGATATGCATCCCATCCAGGGAATGCATTGTAGGCCATTCCATGCATTCCCAGATTTGGATGGACACATCCCTAGTGTGTTTGCATGTACCTAAGGGGGCTATATGACACACAGGTGTGGTCACAGTAATGGGTGGCGGTCATCACCACTGGTTAGTGTTATAGTGTAGCACCGGAAGGATCCAATTGATACTGGGTTCCCTACTACTGTGTGTCATTTGTCAGGACATCATCCAATGATTGCTTATAGTCATGCTGTTGAGGTTGTGTATACTACCAGACTGCAAATCATTTACTGATATTAACGGTATCACCCGCAGCATAGTGTCAACCCATGTCATGCACACGTCTACCCATGTTAGTACATAACTGTAGTAGAATGCATACTGGCCATTGAAAGATGCAATGGGATGTTAATAATGTGTACAACAGGGTATGCCACACGTCCCATGTGTCCACTATGCACGTACATCCAGACAGTGTGCACCCACCATGTTCACAGATGTACACTTGCTAATCTGTACTGCACACATCACACATGTACTGTCCACTCGCTAACACATGCTGGCAACACATCACACATCAGCCAAGTGGCACATGGGTGGATAATACATACTCAGACCTAACAGTGGTGTAAACAATGCTACATTGACAATCAGAGCTTTGATGCATAATGTCTGCTCAGATATACCTACAAGGATGTAGTTAGACTTCCTTGTTGACAATTTTATTATTGCTACACTGCTATAGTGTCACCCTGTGCATCAGCACCATGTTAGCCTGTCCTCCTCGATAATGCAGATGACAGGAGGCAGCACGGGTATCATCATATGCACGGGGGTTTTGTTGTTTGCCAGAGCCTCACATTGAGCCATCCAATCGACGTGTGTGTGTGTGTGTGTGTGTGTGTGTGTGTGTGTGTGTGTGTGTGTGTGTGTGTGTGTGTGTGTGTGGGGGGGGGACAACAGTACAGCATGGGCCAATGTTGATGTAATGTGTGTGTGTGTATGTGTGAGCCCTAGTTGTTTGCTTGTGTGTGTTGCATGCACACAGCTCCACCATGTGGCTCCCAAAACGGTGGTTTGTGGGACAGCCACAGACTGTACCTGCTTGGCTGTACAGATCACTGTCTCGCCACGGACACAGTACCTGTGCCTGGCGGGGGTGCTAGGAGGGTTTTGGGTACCAACCCTGACTGGGTACTGTCATCAGGGGCAGAGGTATGATGACTGGACCCATGTCCCTGCTGGGACTGGCCAGAGCCAGCACGTGGTCTACTGGGATAAAATGGACGGGCCCCCCAGCATTGCTGGGGCTGGTACTCCCACTGGGACCCTGTGAGCTGTGGGCGTGACCACTGCCAGCTGTTGCTGGCATGCATCCGCCGTCGCAACCATCCCGCATGGTCCTGGCTTGAGGAAGACATGTTTGGGGGGCATCTATTGTCTCCCCAATGTTAATGACCTCGGTTTTCTGGATGGCACCGGCAAGGTCACGGATGCTGTCATTGATAGGGGTTATGTGCCCTCTGCCTAAGTCCCTGCCTGGTGTACCATTCCATAGGTGCCTGAGCCTGCATTACAGCCTGGAACATAGGGTCATAAGACCTGTGAGGGCACCCGCCAGGGGCAAACGTCCAGTGGTGCTCCCAGAACCCCCGGACCTCGCCTATGTGGTACCATTTTGGGTCTCTATGGCTGCTGTGAGGGGGTGCCGCCATGGGTACCACACCCCTGGTCAATGCCAACTGTATGCTGTCCCTCCCTATGGCCATTGGTGGTGAGGGATGTAAGGATAGGGGTGCATAGATGGGGTTGAAGCTGTGTACTGTCGATTTGGACCAACGACAGACCCTGTCAAATCTCCTGTGCCAAAATACATGTGTCATCATCCCCCTATGGCAGTGGCTTCAGGTCCCCGCTGCTTTGCCAAGCCCTACCTCAGCACCTGTGAGAGGAAGAAAAAACACGTTTTGGTCTGCACATGCACACAGCCCCATGCACACATGAAACACACACCCCACAGAACACATGCCCCATGCCCCTGAACACATGAACACATGCACACACACAATGAACACAGGCACACAGGCCCCAGGAACACAGGAACACATGCACCTCCTCACTACAGCAGATAAAACACACAACAGAAATCCAAATCATACTCAATACTGGTTGAAGGTGGGTGACAGTATCCCAAAGGAAACAGTCGCCCCATGTCAGCATGCAGAATAAGTGTTGATCAAGTCCATGCAGGGGAGTGGCAGCCATAGTTAATGACAGTGTACATGGCTGTGGTGCATGTGTGTACACGTTCAGTGATTGCCTACACCCTGCAACACAATGTGTACAAGGACACGAAATTTCTGTGCAAGTATTATAAACTCTGCAATGTCCTGTGCACCATCACACACAGGTATACATACCATGGCTGCGTGTGTTATCTGTGTGTCACATGGATTTCCATGTCTGATTGCAGTGTCTGTGTCTATAGCAGATAATTGTGGACACAGGTGTAGCACATGGATGCTATGTACACACACGGGATGAGTGGTGCATGTATATGTGATGGGAAAACCAATCCTGGACATGGCCATTGTAACAGTATGGGGTGTAGTACCATTAGCCATCATCATCGTGCATCATGTGGTCACTCAAGGCCACTAAAGTGTGCTAGACCACCGCCTAGCATGCTGTACCTGAACTGCAGTGCCGTGGCTAAGTTCACAATTACACAGCCACATTGCACAAGGGTGTGTGAGGTGTCCAATAGGGAGCATTGCCTAACATGACTGTGTTATATGTTGAGGAGTGTTGCACAGCCCCATGCTAGGCCCCTACCCCCCAGGTATGGTATTTTGGTGTGTGGATGACATGTGGGATACTAAAATGTGACCTGGCAGCGGGGGTCCGGTTACACTATGTGTAGCATGTTGAGGTGTACTCGGATGACAACGTGTTATGTTGTGTACATTTTGTCAACTATGCCTATCAATGTGCAGTACAGTGTTGCCACATTTTTGTCTGATGCTCTGTGCATTGCATGTGATTGAGGCAGCTACTGACATTACTGAGATGTTTCACGTCTCACAGCAAACATGCACAGCATACATTATGTGAGGTGTGTTATGTGTACATGGCCTACACCTCACCTATGACATGCACAGTTCAATACCAAGTTTAAAGTGTTAACACACTCACCAGCATGTAACGTCTGCCCTGCTGTCACACCAGAGGGACCTGCAAGAATATGACACAGTTTGTCAGTGGCCACAACTGTGGCATTGCTACTGTGAGTGTGCTAAACTACAGTAGAACAACAGGCATAGGTGTACAGATACTATTCAAATTATCAGTATTGCACACAATAGGCAGCACAACTGCTAAACACAGTACACATCTCACACATGCATAATCTAAAAATACAGGTAACAGTAGTCTACAGCTAGGGCATGTTACCTGCATGCTCATTGTCACTATGCTGGATGGCTCCGGCCTCCATGACGACACATGTGTGATGTTGTTGTTGCTGTAGGCCAGGAGCCACCACACTTAGCAGCTGTTCCTCCACTCTGGTGAGGGGGGGGGGATGTATGGCCACCCCACCATCTGTGGCAAGCTGTTGTCTGTGGATATCAGATGCACGTCACCGGACATGTCTAATTAAATCACTGCAGTGATGGCGTACCTGCTCATATGTCCGGTTATGCATGCCTATGTCATTTACCCGATGAACAAGTTCTTGCCACAGTGCAGTACGCTCCTGCTGGTGCTGGCTGGCCCTTGAAAACAGCAGGGAATAGTGCTGAACCAGGCTGTGGTGGATTTCCTGTTCCTCTGCAGCTGTGTAGCAGGGGTTCCTGTGATGAGCCATAGGCCTGGAAGACAAGTAAACGATATGTGTGAGCAAGTCATGTGGTACACTTAACATTATACAGTACAGATATCAGTTAACTGCCATATATAGCATCTGTTCGTCTGTCAGGGGATACACACATTCAATACCACATATCAGTGCTCAGCCCACAACTGGCTGACAGTGCCTGCCACACTCCATATGACACACCAGTATACACCAGTACTCAGCTCACTGTTTGGGATCCAATGCACAGCCTTGCCAGGGGGGTACATATCAAGCTAATGCATGCAGAAATATGTCATCCATTGCAATGAATGTGAAGTACAGTTACAGTATAACCAGTAACCCATCCTAGTCGTTGATGCCATACCCCTACCTAACATATGTGCACAGTTGTTAATATAGCTGGCATACTGCTGTAACAGAGTATACATGTTGCTAGGTACACACGCAAACCCTGCATCACACATGTGATTGCGGACATGGTACAGGCATCATTACACACACATCAGACATTCATACAATGCACAAATGTATGCTAACACAGATGAGCATTTGCTATGTACCTTACAGTACTGTGTGCCCCTACTTACAAATACCTATGCCTGAGGAATGTAATCTGTGCAGACTGCAGGAAACACACAAGACAGTGTTACCAAGGAATGTGAACATACACCATACTGTGATGTTTAGGCCTACAGCTTCAGGTGGCACAACAGTTCAAATATCGGCTGGATTCACCAGCAGTACCACTTACTGAGCATACATGTATTGCTTCAGCCTATGATGGGACACCACAGTCGTACACAAGGAACTACATCACAACATATACCATCCTACTATGTCTGCATCCCAATAACTGACACATCTTTCTCTGGCCTCACACTTAGGACACAAACGACCATGACAGAGACAACCTCACACCTAGCTATCACACCGTCACAGACCTTGCACACATTCACTGTCACACTCATTCCACCTCACATAGCAGGTATTGCACTGTGTACATGTTTGTGTGCATTGTGTCATAAGTAGGTAATATGCTATTGTCCCTGGGGCCTACAGCAGCCTAGCCATATGCTACCCTGGCCTGTGACACACATGTAATTAGATTTCACTTCCTCCTGTCAACCGGATACACAGAGGTGATTCCAAGGTGGGTTTCCTATCCCCAGACAATCATCAGGGGTATGTCTGACATCTGCTACTGAGGAGCCTTGTTTGTTCATGCTGGGTGGTTTACTCCAGAGTATGGCATATTTGCCAATAGGAGCCTATCCCTCCAGCATGTGCTGTTTAGTGAGGTTGCGGGGACTAGGGACCTAGGCTCCCAGTGGGATTGTGAGGTGTTGACATGGTGGTTGTCTGACTGCTATGGGTGTGGCATACCTCTGTATGTTTGGCAGAGGTAACCTCTGGGTGGCCGGTATACAACGCACTGTAGCTGTGGTTATGTGAGTCAGTCTGCATAGGGTATGTGTTTCAGGACAGTATTATCCTTTGTGAGGTATGTCTGTGACCTTTCCACTTGCTGTAGTTGTCATGTGAGGTACATACCACATGGGGCATTGTGATGAGTACAGGGGAACACTAGCCTATATTTCCTTACATGACACATTGTTTGTGATTACACGTACCACGTAGACAGATTACAAGACTAGTGTGGCACTGCAAATATCAAAGGGGAGGCTACTGTCCACCTGTGTCCCATGTTCCCTTCTGACACCTTCAGTGTTAGTCAGGCAACCACCTATCTGGTAGTTAGTGGTTAAAGTGTTTTGGAATGGGGTATGGCACTGCAGTATCAACACTGGTGTTCAGTCCATGCCTTGGTCACCAAGCATCTGTTGCAATACATCTGACCCTGTGTCTCCCTCTCTACTAGAAAATATATATATATATATATATATATATATATATATATATATATATAAAATATATGAATATTTATATCATATATTTATATATATTTATATATACATATATATATATATCTATATAAATATATGTATATATATATATATATATATATATATATATATGTATATATCTATATATATATCTATATATGTATTTATCATATATATATATATATATATATATATCTATATATGTATATATATATATATACATATATCTATCTATCTATATATATATATATATATATATATATATATATATATATATATTATATATATATATATATATATATATATATATCTATCTATATATATATATATGTGTGTGTTTTACAAAATATATATATATATATATATATATATATATATATATATATATATATATATATATATGGATATATAATCATATACACACACACATACTTGTAAACAGCCACTGTACATATACACATATATGCAGATATACTGCCCACCTTTCATGGTGGGAATATCAATTATGGAACAGTTGTGAGACATACATTATGTAATAATATTGCACAGTGTTGTGCAGAATGCATTCGCTGTCCTCAGGCATATACCATAGCAGACCTAACTGGCGAACAGTCCACAGCATAGACATATACCTGCACTGCTTGCTGTTTTCAATGCCACACACTACAACCTACATAGTATGTGCACATAGCAACCTTCAAAACATATATATGTCCAGCTTCATAACAGTTGCAGTATGTCCCTTGCCCTATGCATCTGCATATACATATAGATAGGACTGCTCACATAAGGGTGTTCACAGAATGTAGAGTACCCTTCAGACACATCATTCGGATGCCAGCAAATACATCTGTGTTCCATACCTTACCTTTGTATTTCTCACCTCAGTCTGTTGTACGTGTTGATGGTTTTTTTTTTTAATTTGTTTAGGTTGGTGTCTTCCACTGCCTCTGTTTGTTTATTTTGTTTTGGTTGGTTGGTGTCTCCAACCGCCTCTGTTTTTTTTTTTTGGGTTGATCTCTCCAACTGTTTGTCTGTCTGTCTGTCTGTCTCTCTCTCGCTCTCTCTCTCTCTCTCTCCAGTTGGTGCAATGATATTATTACATGTGTGGACAGCAAGTACAGGCTGCTTTTGTAGGTATCTGCACATCTGCATGGGATGGCCTCTGCACCAATTGGTGTCCACCATTTAGTAATTGCATGCAGCCTGCTGTGTAGTAATTGCAGTTCTCACTGTGATTTCAGGACACTGCTATAAAATGATAGTTTAGGTAGGCGTAGGCCTTTCAGTTTTGCAAGCTGGGGACCATGCTTGTTTGCTGTGGACACTGTTGTGTCAGTCAGAAGGTTGGTATATGTCTCATATCTGAAGCTGGGTTGTAGCCAGTGAAATGCATGTTGTACTGAAACCTGACTGTTGCTTCTTCAAGTACACTCTTCTCAGTGTGTAAGTTTACTCACACCTCCTAGTGCTAACACTGGATACATGGGAGTTGTACTTTTTGAATTAGGAATTAACTGGCATACAACAGTAGTTATTGCAATGTATTCCTATGGCTTTCCTATTTTCCCTTTATATTCAGTCCTTGAAATGCATGTTCTATTTCTTTATTGCAATGTATTCCTATGGCTTTCCTATTTCCCTGTACATTCAGTCCTTGTAATGCATGTCATATTTCTTTATTGCAATGTATTTCTATGGCTTTCATGTTTTCCCTTTACATGCACTCCTTGTAATGCATGTTGTATTTCTTTCAGCACCAAGTTATTGTGTATTTGCTGTGGCTTAGTGGTACATCATGCAGACTGGTGAGTCCAAGGTGTGGGGTTTGAGACTGACAAGGGTATTTTATTTTGCTGCTGAGCAATACAAGGGCCTTGTCATACAGTGTGACAAAGGCACTTTTAAGTAGTTGTAAGCGAGTTGGCTCGGGTTTGCGTGACGCTTAGCGATGCTAATTAAGCTTATTGTATTTTAGCAATACTAAGCTAAGCTTAGCTTAGCTTATTTTATGTTAGCAATAGTAAGCTAAACTTGAGCTTATCATATCTTAGCAATGCTAAGCTAGGCATACACATCACACTGGTGCAAACCCTGACTACTGTTTACAAGTGCTCACTCTCTAACCCCGCTCATGTCTTTGACAGAAAAGTAAATGGGGGGATAGGACTGTGGTGATAAAGGGTGCTCAAAGAGGGGGAAAACAGTGGAGAAACTAGCTTGGGATGTACACGATGGGTGTGGAGAAGGTCCATAGCTGCCCATTTCTTTACCAGCAACAGCTGTGCATATGCAATACATTAGGTGGGATATTTGAAACCTTCCACCCCTGAGAGAGTGGTGAGGACATCTAAGTATGTTGTACTACCAGTTATGAATATCAGGCACATGCACTGTTTGTGAACAGCTATACTGTCATTAGTACATTACTCACATCTGAACAGTTTGTGGTTTGTGTTGGCATTAGCACAGTCTGCTCAGGACGACTGGACATATTTCTGTACTGTGTATGCCTACCTACACCATTGGTTGTGCCTGACTACACTAGGGTATATAGTACCTTTGGGTAGGGGTGCAGAACTGCAGTGTGCATTATTTATTATCGGGGATGTTTATCTTGCTGAACATGCAGAGTTGTTTTACCTGTAAGTCTATGAAGGCTTGTAGTCTGTCTGAGTAGCTCCCCCCTTTCTTTGTTAGACAGAGGTCACCTTTTTTGACTGTGCACCACGGGTTTTTGAAACAACATTGTCACAGGTGGTTGCTAGCAGTACATGGCTACATTTTTATTTCTGTGTTGTACTTCTACATAAGGGCATGCATTCTTTTACAGCTATTTGCAGAGTGTGTAACAGCAGACAATCTGATATGCCTGTGTGTTTCTGACTCTTCCAGGCCTCAGATACTCTCACATTTATATTTGAACAGCCTCAGGAAAGGTACATATAACTGGGATACACCTGTGATATAGTTCTGACATTTTTCAGTTCAGACTTTGGTTGATTCAGACCATTTCTATTACTACACCTTTTCTGAGGAAAAGGGGTGTCTACCCCACTTATTGACATTTGTTATTAAGTGAGAAAACACCTTCTGCCTACTGTTAGTACATTTCACAGGGAGTCAGGGGGCACAGCTAATTTTTGTTTAAAAATCAGGGTCATCACTGTAGAGCAGTCACTGTTGGGAGGTCTGGCCTGTGACCTATGCAAATTGCCAGTGTTTATCCTGCTCTGATACTGTGTGGGGTTTGTAAGGTGCTACTGTAACCTTATTCCCTACTAGCATGGCTGATTCTCTTTTCACAGTCATGTCATGCAATTCCACAACACCTGCTGGTTAAGGCCCACAGAACAAGATTTGTGTTATGCCTTTCCCCTTTTTTCCCCACTTCATTGGTAATGCATGATATATTGCTTTCAGCACTAAGTTATTATATATCTGCTGTGGTTTAGTGGTACATCATGCAGATTGGTGAGTCCAGGGTCCCGGGTTCGAGACTGACAAGACTATTTTTATTTTGCTGCTGAGCAGTACAAGGGCCTTGTCATACAGAGTGACTAAGGCACTTTTAAGCAGTTGTAAGGGGGTTTTGGTGGATGCTTAGCAATGCTTAGCTAAGCACACAAAGCTCACCCCACACCCCCGCTAACTACTGCTTAAAAGTGCTTACTCCCGCTAACTCCCGCGCTAATTTCTTTTAAAAAAAAGAAAATGGGGAGATAGGAAAGTGGTGAAAAAGGGGGCACAGAGAGGGACAGACAGTAGGAAAAAAGCTGGGATGTGCAGGAAGGGTGTAGGGGGCCCATAGCTGCCCATTTCTTTAACAGCAACAGCTGTGCATATGTTGAAAATTTGGGGGAGTTTTGAGACCTTCCACCCCTGAGAGGGGGTGAGGACAACATAGTTTGTTGCACTGCCAATTAGAATTATCGGTGTACATGTCCTATGGACATGTGTGAAAAAGGGAAGCTATGTAGGGGAATTTTTTTGGGGTACAGATTCCCCTTTTTTTTTTTATTCAGGTGAGAGTGGAAGTGAGGTAGGGGAAATAGGTATATTTGGGGAGGTAGTTTGGGGAGGTAAACAGACAAGACAAACAAGATGCATACAGGGGCGAATTTTAACACATGGGGTGGGTGAACACAATTGATGGGGAAGGGTTTTTTGGAAATCGAAGCCCATGAGCCCACAGATGGTAACAGTGGAACTGAGATCCCCACCCATGGGCAGTCACCACTGCACCTTCACAGCCCTGGGTGGCTGTGCTGGGGGGTGAGTAGGATGGGGAGGCTCACCCTGAGACACGCCACTCTCACCTCAAGCTGGTGTAGGGGATCAGCGACTGAACGCACCACAGCCCGGACCCTTCAAAGGGTGGCGGGTGGCCCTTCTCCGCCCACGCTTGCACGGGGGGGATGAGCCCCATCCCTGCAGTGCTTTCCCCCCAAGGTGGCAAGGACCAATGGAGGTGGGGGGGCGGGCTGGGCACCAGAGCCACTGGTGCCAGGTGCACTCGCCAACTGAGGAGGGACAGGTGGGTTCTGTGATTAGGTGTGTTTCATTACAACATAAACAACAGCATTCCAGATTAGTTGTAACAGCATGCAGTGATATTCCCATTAACCCAACACACCACAGTTCCAACAGTTGAACAGCAAACATAACACATGCATATATTGAACAACAGTGGTTATTCCAAACACATGCAGGGATGATTGGTAGCAACAGTCCACCATGAACATAGTGTTTGAACAGGGCACATGCATCAACATGAGTGCAAATACTTATGGAACAATAGGACATATATCCCAAAAAATATTTAAGATTACACATACCCATTGAGGTGCGGAATTGCATGGTTTATGCACAAACAGTAGGGTGTAGAAAAAACCTCCATTAACATCTTATAAACACTTTTACTCTACACTACATTCCTAGTGACTGTAGGTGTATATTCCCCTACATGTGTTATTACACTTGCCACCATGCATTAGGTTGTGTAATGGGTTTGGCTAGTTCAATCTATACTTGACCTATATCTCACATACTAACTGTCCAGGATGCAGATGTTACTGCTACATATTTCATGGTTGCATTTATATTTCTTTATCTACATATCTGGATGTTTTCACATGACATTTTCACTTCTAATTGTACAGAACCCTGCATTTATTGAAGCACACTTAAATATCTGGGGAACATATTCACATGCTACTCGTGTGCCAGATTTACTTATGCATGCCAGCCAGTAACTGACTGTTGGGGACTGTATATTTACTTCACAGCTACTAGCACTTCCATCACCCACTTTAGATGGGACTGCAGAACTCTGGGTTGCCAGCACTTTCTAACACATTACTATTTGTATAATGCAACGGTATATATGGCAGACATGTTCATGACATATTATACCTTTATTAATAGGTTAGCACACTCTTTTTTTAGGCTCACTCACATATTATTTTATACGACAGTGCCTGCAGAGATATTATTCCAGACATTTGTTACCTTTCTTAATAGGTTACTACACTCTTTTTCTGCCTCTCTAATGTTTTTATCTGACAGTACATGCAGAGGACTTATTCAGTCCATTTTATGGCTGTATTATTGGACTACAACACTTTCTTTCATGCTCTCTCCCATATTTTATATAACAATACATGCAGAATAATCACTAACCTGCCTGGCAGCCTTAGCAGCCTATCTTCATAGGCTTGCTGATTCATAACACGGTCACCTGCAGCTGTAAAGTAAATGAAGGGATATTGAGACATTCCTATCCATTATACATACTCCATTTTAAATCCTTACATACTGCATTCCATGGCTACATACTCAGTTGTGGGGCATCCCGCATCCCATGGGCCTCCTGTATCCACTGGTTCAGGTGGTCCTCCTTTCGTCTCTTCAGGTCTGCATGGTGGTGATGGACCTGCTCACCAGTCTGGGGAATGCCTGTGGCACTGGTGAGGTCACGAGCTAACCGGTTCCAAGCCTCTGCCTTGTACTCCATCCCTTGGAACTGGCCCTGCAGGAGTCTTGCCTCGTGATGGTGGACTAGGAGCCAAACCATGTATTTGAACTCCTTGGTGCCCCATCTTTGCGCTCGGAAGCGCACTCCATCTCCAACACCAGACATTCTGATTGCAGATGTGAGCTACAATCAGTTATGGCATGTATTCCCGCCTGTGGTGCTTAAATATGCAGCATTTCCTGCACTTTTTTGTGATTGGCCATTTTGTAAAATTCTCGGCTGACTGCAGACCTGCTTAGTAATGGTTAAACTATCATTCCTAAGTTTATGTATGTTAATAGTGGCTGTTTCCCCTATGTTGTCATGGCTTAGTGGGTCTGTACTTTGATTATGATGCAAAGGGTCCCGGGTTCAAACCTTGTCATTCTTTTATTTTAATACTGTCTAGACAGGCTAGGGGGTGTGGCTGCATTTAAGCAACTTAGCTCTCGTTGCTCCCCTGTGCCCCTCTGATTGCCCTGGTTGGTTGGTGCGTCCAGCAAACACATTGCGCTGGGTAAAGCGTTTTTAAATGTTGGGCAACTCTATGTGCTGGGTGAAGTACTATTAAACTATGGGCAACTCTGTTTAGCTGGGTGAAGCGCTATTAAACTATGGCCAACTCTGTTTAGCTGGATAAAGCGCTATTAAACTATGGGCACCTCTGTTTAGATGGGTATAGCGCTATTAAACTATGGGCACCTGTGTTTAGCTGTGTAAAACATTGCTTAACGGCTATTATATATCTGGGTCTTTTAAAATATATATTTTTGTTCGCTGACACATTGGCCATGTCACTGCTTTTAATAAAATTTTAATCATATTTGTCTGGTATTATTTCAAATATTGATTTAAAACATAAATAAGAAGTGGAGTGCTGGGACTCGAACCGTGAATGCTTTTTCTTTGTGCATACGCTCTACCTTTACACTACTGCTATTTTGATGAATTTGCATAAGTAGTTCTTATATGCTCTTCAATGTCACAATTGTTAACTGTGGTTGAGCAATGGGCACACCCGCGCAAACAAGTGTAAATACGGGCAGCTATATTGTGGATTTTAAAAAAAAATTAAATATTTTCCGTTTTATATCTCTGATGAGGGTTTACAGTGTCAGTACGTGGGTGCAAGTACATTTGAGCGGACTCGCTCTTGTCTTTTGACATTATGCTTTTTAAAACCTTGCAGGGGCGTGGACTTTTAGACTGCTCGGCAGTCGGACACGCCCCCTGCTTGCCTACTCAGTCTGTGTAAGAGTTATGGATGAGTCAGCGTGCCCTCATGAATATTCATGGCACGCTGACGTCATACCATTCAACTGCAGCCTCCGAGTAAGACATATTAAGTCTTACACGGAGGTTTTGTGAATCCGGCCCATTGTGTTTAATACAGTATTTATATACAAAAATATTCACACACAAACATCAATACTATACAAGGAAGGGTAAATGAAAATAAGGTGGGGTGTATTTAAATAATGGGATTTTAAACATGATATTTATTGGTTATTTTAAATGTGGAGAATGTATTTTTATTGGTTTTAGCTAATTGAAGTTAGCATAAATATGAGAAACACATGATTGCACTGGTCATCTGATGAAATCTAATTTAACAGGACGAAAATGCATTGTTATAAGATAAGGTGTTTATGTTCAACTGTTTTTGTGTTCGTTTTTAGTGGCTTGAATAAATTTATTGAAACCGATTGGTTGTGGATCTCTGCTCTATTGCTCAGCACATTTTCTTTGGATTATTAGTTGTATTTGGTGCTACTCTACTACTTTATTGGTTACTTAGAAGTGATCATATGAGTACCTAAAGGGAGATGAGTATCAAAATAACACAAGAATGTCCTCCTTGGACTGAGTGATTAGTGGTTACAGAGTAGAC
>NC_056735.1:1089819720-1089868375 GCF_019279795.1 Protopterus annectens | reverse complement strand
ATCCATTAAAACTTCAGCGTTACACTTATTCAACCTCACATATCAGGTATTGCATAGAGTACATGTGTGAGTGCATAGTGTCATAGGTAGGTAATATGCTATTGGAGCTAGGGCCTACAGCAGCCTAGCCATATGCTACCCTGGCCTTTGACACACATGTACTTTGATTTCACTTGCCCCTGCCAACCAGAACCACAGAGGGGGTTCCTGGGGTGTATTACCAATCTCCCAAACAATCCTCAGGGGTATTTATGACAACTGCTAATGAGGAGTCTTGTTTGCTATTGCTAGGTGGTCTATTCCAGTGTATGGCATATCTCTGAGCAGTGGCGGCTGGTGACTTCAAATCACAGGGGGGCTGCAGGAGACAGCTGAATGGGTGGGGTCAAGGG
This sequence comes from Protopterus annectens, assembly GCF_019279795.1. Taxonomy (NCBI): domain Eukaryota; kingdom Metazoa; phylum Chordata; order Ceratodontiformes; family Protopteridae; genus Protopterus; species Protopterus annectens. The sequence goes on along the minus strand of NC_056735.1, from coordinate 1,089,867,983 downwards.
GAAGGGGTGTGGTCAACCAGAAAGGGGAGGAGCTATGCACAAAACCACAAAAAACTAACTTTAATTAAATACGCTGCCCTGGGTGGCAAACCATCATTATGAAAGTCCAATCAAGACAAAAATAAGTGTAGAAGAATAAAAATATTTCAATGCAATGGCTGCATGACAGCTTACTTAATATCTAGATGGAAACAAAAGGTTGTGAGGCATGAAAAAATAAATTACTTTTTAAATACATTACTGGAATGCCAGTCAAAATCAAGTATAAGAAAAACCAGAAGCACTCAACTCAAACCACTTCTCCTTGCACTGCAGTTCTAATATATAATATATTCAGCTTTATTAAAGTACCAAGTAACATGCTGAAAGTAGAAATCTATGTGATGCCCCCGCTTGTAAAATGTTTCTTATCCAAAAAGACCTGCTGCCTGACAACTTGTTTCATGGGAAAACATGATAAAAGTAAAAAATGAAAAGCAAACAAGAAACAAGCTCAAGATACATTGCTTAAAGGATTACTGTACAGGTTATGGACCACACATGATTGGCATTCTGTTTAGTTTATGGGTAAAGTCTGTAGAGATGACTGGAAGTCTCCAACAAGTGTAATGAGCTTTTTTAAAATAATGGAATCCTGTCCTTTAATACCCAAGGCTTATACATTATCTAGTCAAGTATTCTCTGCATGGCAACAGCAGAAAGGCTTTTAATGTTGGCAATTCTTTAACAGTATGCTTATTAAAGCTTACTTGCATCTTATGATCTCAGACAAGCTTACCTTATGGCCATTAAAGCATTGCTACTTAAACACAGAGCAACAGGCACTTTGAGTAATAAGCATAAATCTGAGTAATAAGCATAAATCAACAGTACAAAAATATGACAGAAACCAGACCATTCTGCAAAATCAAGGACAGATGAAAAGCCACTGTAGTACTTATGCAGTGTGTCCTCCCCATCCAAGGTAGATACAACTACTCCTTGCCTTGCTTGGACACATCCAGAGTCACTACATGGGGGAGTGGGGTGCAACAAGCATGTCACAATTTGAAATCTCTCTGGCTGACTGTGATGGCTGAGACATTTGTCATACCTCTCAACCTCAAGAGCAAGAAATCTGGACAAAGCCATACACAGAAGTGGGACAAAGGCCCAAAAATAAGGACAATTTTTAAATATTGCTCTAATAAACTTAGAAAGATAATAGAATAGGTCTTGCATTAGTATGCATTTTCTGAAGGGTATAAAATCTGAAACTCAAATGTCTGTCATTTTCTAACTTCAGTCTTTAGTGATTTGTCACTAATTTGCCAAAAACACAATTTTATGAAAAATGGACCAAAATGTGATGCAAAATATAAAATAGACACACAATACAGCTGCTACCTGTCAAAGAAGGGACACTTTAATATTAGTACTGCTACCTTGAGCAGCTGACAAAATAAAAGAATCTACATGCATTTCAAGTAATCTATAACTTTGATTATTACAGTTATTTCTTAATTGTAAACCCTCCATGTTTTCTTCCAAAATTGCTATTTTGCGGAGGGATTATTAGGGGGAAGAGCAACATTTTGAGCCAAAAATTGGGGACAGTTGAGAGGTTGGCTATGCCTAATTCTATAAAGCAATTTATTTGCATGTACCTCTCAACCTGTTAATGCAGTAAATCTGAACAAGGCCAAATATATTGGTGGCACATATAAACAGTACTAAAAATTGCTCTTGTATAAATTGAGACAGTTGATAGAACAGCTCTTACTTTAACACGTATTTTTCTGAAGGTTATGAAGTCTGAAACTTATTATTTAGTGACTTAATTCCTAAATGATTTGCCAGAAAACTACAAATTTTATGAAGAACAAAAAAAAAAAAATAAGAAGCAAAAATCTATTCATTCTTTGAAAATCTGGACAGTTGGGAGGTATAGTTCAGCTGGGCCTGTCTGAGTTTGTTGCCCTTCCCCCATGACAAAATAATGGTTGAATGGAGCCTCTGCAGCCATTCCAATGAACCATTACTTGGCTATTTCACTCCATTTACCATAAACACTAATGTGCATACTGCTTTACTTCTATGATGAGTTGGACTTCATTTGAAAGTTTTATTTTGTATTTTACAGCACAAACACTAAGTCATCTGTTAAACAAAGCAATGCAGTCTCACAATGAAAACTTAGCATTAAAACTTCTCTGCCCTTGAAACTCACATTCATTGAAACAGCATTGAAACCCACATTCAAAGAAAATACATTTTGCCAGTGGCAGATAAAGATTAATTTTGGGCTGTTTTCAAATCATAGGCCCCTTGCATATGAAACATACATGTGCTCTTTGATACACCTTCCTCATTGTACTAAAATTATATTCCTTGTACAATACAGTACACTTGTTAGAGGGTGTTTTAAATTTGTTTTGAACATTTTTCCAGTAAGCAATGAAACAAACCATATGCACCCATAATGGCAAAACTGCCCAGTTGAGAACATTTATCATAAAAAGTCTACTCAGACTTCCACAGTCCACCATTATTAGTAAATATACACAATTCTACAGTCCACCATTATTAGTAAATATGCACAATTCCACAGTCCACCATTATTAGTAAATATGCACAATTCTACAGTCCACCATTATCAGTAAATATGCACAATTCTACAGTCCACCTTTATCAGTAAATATGCACAATTCTACAGTCCATTATCAGTAAATATGCACAATCTCTGAAGTAAGTCATCTAAATAATTCCACATTAAGGAAATCTGTAACTAATGAAGCGGTTGCTGCTAGCAATCACCTTTACATTTCATGGTTTCATCGAAAAATAAAGTGTCTGTTGCCCTTCAGGAATAAATTGCCTATATTACATTAAAAAATGATAAGCTAGTAATAATATTGCAAGAGGAAATGGATGGCAAACTGATAACAGACTCATAGTTAGTATCTTCACCAAGGAGAACATTCTCAGTACGGCAGCATCCACCCCTTGTGGGAGTAGAACCCACAGCCTTCTGCATCAAAAGCAAGTACAAAACCTGTTGTGCTATAGTATAAACTAGGCAACGCACTAAACTTCTATTCCCCTGCAGCTCTCAGCTCCTTGTAAAATCTACTCAATACTCAACTGCATCTCAACTTTGCAGCTCAAGAAAACTGGAAAAAGCCAAAATGTATTGGGGGGGGTCAAAAGCCCAAAAACCAGGGACACATTAAACATTGCTTGTATAATCTTGGAAAGTTGCTAGAATAAAATGTTGTGTTGCCACCATACATTTTACTGCCAAGGTCCCTGAGCAAAAAACAGTCAGAGTAACATACCACTCGCCACATCAGCTGCTTTGTAAAGAGAGGAAGACTGAAACTTAAATGGCTATCATTTAGTGAATTCAGTTCTCACCATAGCTGTCAACCTCTTAGTACAAAACACCTGGACAAACCCAGTAATGAGGGAATACAGCCCTCAAACATATTCAGTGAATTCAGTTCTTGCCATAGCTGTCAACCTTAGCACAAAACCTGGAGAAGCCAATAATGGGGAATACAGTCCGAAAAATAGGGACAAATTTAAAATATTCATCTTATAAACTTAGAAAATTGCTAGAAAAAAAGGTTGTGCTACTATGTATTCTGAAGAACATGAAGTTTGAAATTCAAATGCCGGTCAATTTTACTGCTGATAGAACAAAAACAATTTTCAGCAGAGACGCAGGGATTAATACTGCAGACACGTCTTTGTAAAATGACAGGGCACCAGAGCAAATCCACACAAACACTGGGAGGAGATGCAGACTCCACACAGAAGCCACCCCAACCAAGAATCAAACCAGAAAACCTACAGCTGCGAGGCAACAATACTACCACTGCACCATCAAATATGCAAGGAATTAAACATTCAGAAACCCTTAAGTCTGAAATTCAAATGCCTGTCAATTTTATTTAACATTTTTTAATCAGGACAGTCTGACTTGGAACAAAAAAAACAATTTTCAGCAGAGGCTCAGGAAGAAATAATGCAGACATGTCTTTGTAACATGGGAGGACACAAAAGCAAACCCACACAAACACAGGGAGAAGATACAGACCCCACAAAGAAGGAACCCCAGCCAAGAATCAAACCCGAGAAACTGCAGCTGTGAGGCAACAATGCTACCAGTGCACCATCAAATAAAAGCAAACCCATGCAAACACAGGGAGAATATAACAGACCCCACAAAGAAGGAACCCCAGCCAAGAATCAAACCTGAGAACCTGCAGCTGTGAGGCAACAATGCTACCAGTGCAACATCAAATAAAAGCAAACCCACACAAACACAGGGAGAAGATAACAGACCCCACAAAGAAGGAACCCCAGCCAAGAATCAAACCTGAGAACCTGCAGCTGTGAGGCAACAATGCTACAACTACACCATCAAATATCAAGCATTGCAACATTTACAAACCACAGATATTATGAGGAACAGATCAGATCGAATATGAGGCAAAAATCTGCAATTTTTTTACAAATGGTGGTGGGTAGGGAACTCAAGTCTTTAACAGCTGCATACAGTGTACAGGGTTCAAGCCTGAGGTATTCCCTACCACACCACCATGAGCACCTAGGGCATTTTCACACACACACACACTCTTACCTGACCTTGAGTAAATATTAGAACATCCTTGACATCTCTTTTTATTTATTTGTTCCTGCCCTCGTAAATCACAAATCCTTACAGTCAGTCAATAATGGCAAACATTAGAGTTTCATTCCCCTTAATGTCTGTAGGCTGCTTGTCAATGCTAGAGCTGTTGTTCTCAATATTTTTAAGTGAGTCCTGGTAGTAGTTAAATAATGTTCCTGGGGTTATCGTCCTGCTAGTAGTTAAATAATGTCCCTGGGATTACCAAGTGCTCCTTCTGGCTTTGTACTGAAGTCTTCCTACACTGTCCCTTGTGATCATGCATTTGATCATGCCAGGCATTCAAGCTTTATACTTTGTAGATTAGTTAATATAATTAATGTTCCTGCTCTCTACCTAAAAGGTGCAAAGTTCAAAACCTTTCCCCCGTTCACCTTGAACATTTTAAGCATACTTAACTAATATTTTCAAATAACCTGGTGTCTAATGTTGGAACACTAGTCTGGTATGTTTTGACTGAGGTGGGATGGTGCAGGGTTTGAAACTTTTTTACTGCCTTTACATATTCTGTGAAAGGTGTCCCTGTTGGCTTGTGCTCCCTCACATCTTGTTGTGAAAAACTATTTTTTAAATGGCTTTAGGCATGCTACATAGGATATCCTGGTGTCTAGTGTCCTGCCCGTCCCTAAGTGCACATAAGACATGATCTTCAAGAGCTATCCAAGCTATCTAGTACTTCTCCCCTTCCCCTATCTCCATCTTGTTTAATGTAACAAAAGTTCTAACTGGTGGCTAATGTCACCCCTCAGTGTTGCTAGATTTGCTTGTTATCCCAGGGAGGTGTTTTGGCATGTCAGCCCATCGCCCAACATGCATTCACCTATTCATGCATGCGCTCACACACATTTACACACACACACACACACAGACACACACACACACACACACACACACACACACACACACACACACACACACACACACACACACACACACACTAAAAAGCACCATACACACACCATAAAGTCAATCCAGTAAAAAGCACCATACACACACCATAAAGTCAATCCAGTAAAAAGCACCATACACACACCATAAAGTCAATCCAGTAAAAAGCACCATACACACACCATAAAGTCAATCCAGTAAAAAGCACCATACACACACCATAAAGTCAATCCAGTAAAAAGCACTATACACACACCAATCCAGTATAAACATTATAAAATAACAGTAAAAAGCACCATACACTTACCTGAATATATCCAGCTAACGTACATCCTGCCCGCGAGATCCCAACCAATGCTCCTTCCCGACGAGATCCCAACCAAAGTTGCTTCCCGACGATGAGACTGTCCTGACTGCTGCTGTTGCAGTCCGGATGCGACACATAATCCCAGTGAGTCTGTGCACTTTAAAAGTGCACAGACGTCTCCTTGTGTCCCCCTATGGGGACTGCCGGACTGCCTGGAGCATGCGCATAGACCGACAGTAGTCGGGACTACTGCGCATGCGCGAAGTCCGCGAAATTTAAAAAATAATTTTTTTTTCTATTTTTTATTTTGAGGGGGCTGCAGTCCGGCAGCCCGATGCCACGAACCGCCCCTGTCTCTGAGATAGGAACCTATCCCTCCAGCATGTGCTGTTTAGTGAGCTGATGAGGTTTAGGGCCCTAGAGCATGTATCCCGGAGGGATTGTGATATGTTTCCATGGTGGTTGTCACACAGCTATGGGTGTGACATACCTCTGTATGTCCGGCAGAGGTCACCTCTGTGTGGCCGGTATGCAATACAGTCTAGATGTGGTTTTGTGAGTCAGTCTGCATAGAGCATCTATTTGCGGCCAGTATTAATCTTTGTGAGGTATGTCTGTGGCCTTTCCACCTGCTGTAGTTCTCATGTGAGGTACATACCACACAGTGCATTGTGATGAGTAGAGGGGAACACTGACCCATATTTCCCTAGATGACACACCTGTTGTCATGACACATAGCACACAAACAGATTACAGGTCTATGTGGCACTGTCTTTATCTAAGAGGTGGCTACTGTTTGCCTGTGTCCCATGTTCCCTTATCACACCTTCGGTGGTGGGTAGATCTCTACCTATGTGGTAGTTAATAGGTACAGTGTTTTGGAAAGGAGGAATGGCACTGCAGTATCAACACTTGTCTACAGTCCATGCCTTGGTCACCACACACCTGTTGCAGTACATATGGCCCCATGTCTCTCTCTCTCTATATATATATATATATATATATATGTATATATATATATATATATATATCTTATATATCTATCTATATATATATATATATATATATATATATATATATATACATATCTATACACATACATGTACACATCCATTGCTGTACACATACATGTACATATAGGCACATGTACAGTCCACCTTTCATGCTGGGGATGTCACTTATGCAACAGTTGTGGGATGTACAGTTATGTGATTATATTGCACAGTGTTGTGCAGAATACATGTGGGTGTCCTCGGCCCATGTAGCTTTAGCAGGTCTCACTGGCTGTAACACAGCAGATCTGACAAATCAGTCCCACAGCGTTTAACCAGCACATGACATATATCAGCACTGCATGCTGTTTTCTATGCCACACACTATGGCCTACATAGATATATGCACATAACAACCTTCAATGACAGATATCTGTCCACCATTCACTAACAGTTGCAGTATGTCCCTTGCCCTATGCACATGTGCAGATACAGATAGATACATACTGCTGCCACACATGGATGATTTGCAGTGTGTAGAGTACTCTTCAGGAACATCTACTACATGCCAACACATACATAGGAGATACATACCTTACCTTTGTATTTCCATGCTCCGTCTGTTACAGTTTTGTAGTTTTTTTTTTTTTTTTTTTTTTTTGGTTGTTTGTTTTGGGTTTTCTCCCTCTGTTTCAGTTTCTGTCTCTGTTTCCCTCTCTGTTGTCTGTGTCTCTCTCTCGCTCTCTATCTCCCTTACCTGCAATGATATTATTGCATGTGTGGACAGCAGGTACAGCCTGCTTTTCTAGGTATCTGCACTTGTGCATGTGACAGCCTCTGCACCAATTGCTGCCCACCATTCAGTAATTGCATGCAGCCTGCTGTGTGGTGATTGCATTACTCACTGTGATTGCAGCCCACTGCTATAAAATGCTAGGTTAGGTAGGTGTAGCCCTTTCAGCTTTCCAAGGTGGGGCCCATGCTTGTTTGCTCTGGACACCGTTGTGTCAGTCAGAAGGTTGGTATATGTCTCTTATCTGAAGCTAGGGTTGTAGCCAGTGATATGCATGTTGTACTCAAATATGAATGTTGCTGCTTCCAGTACACACTTCTCAGTGTAGACATGTACTCACCCCTCCAAATGCTAACACAGGATACATGGGAGTGTGTACTTTCTTTCTGAATTAGACATTTAACTGCCATACAAATGTGGTTATTGCACAGTATTCCTGTGGCACATGTGAACTGCTATACTGTAATTATTACGTTACTCACTTCTGAACAGTTTGTGGTTTGTTTATGATGACATTAGCACAGGCTGCTCAACACAACTGGACATATTTCAGTACTGAGTATGCCTACCTACACCTTGGTTTTTGCCTGAATACACAGGTGTGTTGTACCTTTGGGTAGGGGTGCAGAACTGCAAAGAGCATTTATTATTATCATGTGAGGTTTATCTTGCTGAACATACAGGGTTGCTGTGTACCTGTTAGTCTATCAAGGCAAGTAGTCTGTCTGCGTAGCTCCCACCTGTAGACATATCCATATGGTAGCTAGAGGTTAGCCTATTATACTTTGTCTGTGCACCACACCAATCTTTTCAGCACTGGCACATTGGCATTGTCACAGTTGGTTGCTATCAGTACATGTCTACATCCTGTGATATTTCTGTGTTGTACTCCTACATAAGGGCATGCTTGTGGAACTCCTTCCAAAGCTATTTGCAGAGTGCGTAACAGCAGTAATGCTGATATGCCTGTGTGTTTCTGCCTCTGCCAGGCCTCAGATACACTCAGGTATATATTTGAACAGCCTCAGTGAAAGGTACATATAAGTGAGATCCACCTGCAATATATTACAGACATATTGCAGTTGAAACTTTCTTGGGAATCAGAGCATATGTATACCTACACCTTTTCTGACGTGCAAGCAGTGTCTACTCTCACCTATTGACATTATTCATTATGTGTGATTCCACACTTGTCTGCCTAAAGTTAGTCCTTTCCAGAGTGATTCAGTGGGGCACAGCTAACATTTCTTTACAAATCAGGGACATCCCTGTAAAGCAGTCACAGTTGGGGTGTCTGGCCTCTGCCCTATTCAACTTTGCCAGTATTTATCCTGGTCTGATACTGTGTTTTGTTTGTAAGGTGCTACCGTAACATTATTCCCTGCTTGGATGGCTGGTTCTCTTTTCACAGTCATGTCATGCAATTCCACAACAACTGCTGGTAATGACCCACAGAACAGGATTTGTGTTATACCATTCCTAATTTCCATTTACATTCCCTCATTGTAATGCATGATATATTTATTTCGGCACCAAGTTATTTGTATATCTCCTGTGGCTTAGTGGTAATTCATGCAGTCTATTGTGTCAATGGTCTGGGGTTCGAGACTGGCAAAAGTCTTTTCTTTTGCTGCTGAGCAGAACAAGGGCCCTTCCATAGAGTGACTAAGGCACTTTTAAGCAGTTGTATGCAGGTTTGCGCAGGTTTACGCGATGCTTAGCTAAGCGCACACATGCGCACACTCACTTAAACCTGCTTACTATTGCTTAAAAGTGCTTACTCCTGCTAACCCCCGCGCTAATTTCTTTTAAAGAAAAGAAAATGGGGAGATAGGAAAATGGTGAAAAAGGGGGCACAAAGAGGGACAGACAGTAGGTAAACAAGCTTGGGATGTGCAGGATGGGTGTAGGGAAGGTCCATAGCTGCCCATTTCTTTACCAGCAACAGCTGTGCATATGCAATAAATTTGGAGTGAAATTTGAAACCATCCACCCCTGGGAGAGGGGTGAGGACAACAAAGTAAGTTGTACTGCCAATTATAATTATCAGTTTACATGTTAAATGGACATTTGTGTGAAATGGGCAGCTATGTATGGGGCGTAATTTTTTTGTGGGTACAGATTGCCCTTTTTTTTTTTCAGGTGAGAGAGGTAGAGGAAGTAGGTATGTTCGGGGAGGTAGGTTGGGGAGGTAAACAGACAAGACAGACAAGACGCATACAGGGGTGGTGTATGACACACAGGGTGGGTGAACACAACTGATGGGGTCGGATGTTTGGAAATCGCAAGCCCATGAGCCCACAGATGGTAACAGTGGAACTGAGATCCCCATCCATGGGCAGTCACCACTGCAACTTCACAGCCCCGAGGGTGGCTGTGCTGGGGGCTGTGTAGGATGGACAGGCTCACCCATGAGACGTACCACTCTCACCTTGAGCTAGCGTAGGGGATCAGCAACTGAACCCTGGATCCCCCTACGCACCACAGCCCGGACCCTTTGAAGGGTGACAGGTGGCCCTTCTCTGCCCACGCTTGCACAGGGGGATGAGCCCCATCCCCTGCAGTGCTTCCACCTGAAGGTGGCACAGGACCAACGGAGGAGGGGAGCCTGGGCTGGGCACCGGACCTGCTGGTACCAGGTGTACTTGCCAGCTGAGGAGGGACAGGTGGGTCCGCTGGGACCAGCCTTCCCATATGTTCTGTGATTAGGTGTGTTTAATTACAACATAAACAGCAGCATTCCAGATTAGTTGTAACAGCATGCAGTAATATTCCCATTAACCCAATACACCAAGGTTCCAACAGTTGAACAGCAAGCATAACACATGCATATATTGAACGACAGTGGATATTCCAACAGCATGCAGGGATGTTTGGTAGCAACAGGCCACCATGATTGTGGTGTTTGAACAGGGCACATGCATCAACATGAATGCAAATATTTATAGAACAATAGGACATATGGCCCAACAAATATTTAAGATTACACATACCCATTGAGGTGTGGAATTGTATGGTTTATGCACATACAGTAGGGTGTAGAAAAAAACCTCGATTAACATCTTATAATTACATTTAGTCTACACTACATTCCTAGTGACAGCAAGTGTATATCCCCTACATGTATTATTACACTTGCCACCATGCATTAGGTTGTGTAATGGGTTTGGCTAGTTCAATATATGCCTGACCTATATTTGACATACTAACTGTTCAAGATGCAGATGTTACTGCTACATATTTCTTGATTGCATTTATATTTCTTTATCTACATATCTGGATGTTTTCACATGACATTTTCACTTCAATTTGTACAGAACCCTGCATTTCTTGACACACACTCACATTTCTGGGGAACAAATTAACATGCTACTTGTGTGCCAGATTTACTTATGCATGCCAGCCAGTAACTGACTGTTGAGGACTGTATATATGCTTCACAGCTACTAGCACTTCCATCACCCACTTTATATGGGACTGCACAACTCTGGGTTACCAGCACTTTTTAAAACAGTACTATTTGTATAATGCAAGGGTACAACAACATTTCAAACTAAGTGACACAGACACACTACAAGTTTTAGACCTTTATTAATGACATTACACACTTTTTCCACAGGCTCACTCCTTTATTTGTTATAATGGTGCATATGGAAGACATATTCAAGACATATTATACCTTTATTAATAGGTTAGAACACTCTTCTTCACTTATTTTATATGACAGTATCTGCAGAGATATTATTCCGGACATATGTTACCTTTCTTAATGGGTTACTACACTCTTTTTCTGGCTCTCTGACTTTTTTATCTGACAGTACATGCAAAGGACTTATGCAGGCCATTTTATGGCTGTATTATTGGACTACAACACTTTATTTCATGCTCTCTTCCCTATTTTATATAACAATACATGCAGAATAATCACTAACCTGCCTGGTGGTGCAGCTTTAGCAGCCTATCTGCATAGGCTTGCTGATTTGCAGCATGGTCACCTGCAGCTGTAATGTAAATAAAGGGATATTGAGACATACCTATCCATTATACAGAATCAATTATCAGTTCTTACATACTGCATTCCATGGCTACCTACTCAGTTGTGGGGCATCCTGCATCCCACAGGCCTCCTGTATCCATTGGTTCAGGTGGTCCTGCTTCCGTCTCTTCAGGTCTGCATGGTGGTGACGGACCTGCTCACCAGTCCGAGGAATGCCTGTGACACTGGTGAGGTCATGAGCTAACCAGTTCCAAGCCTCTGCCTTGTACTCCGTCCCTTGGAACTGGCCCTGCAGGAGTCTTGACTCATGATGGTGGACAAGGAGACAAACCATGTATTTCAACTCCTCGATGCCCCAACATTGTGCTCGGAAGTGTGTACCCTCTCCAGCACCAGCCATTCTAACTGCAGATGTGAGCTACAATCAGTTATGGCGAGTATTCCCGCCTATGGGGTTTAAATATGGTGCATTTCCCGCACTTTTTTGTGATTGGCCATTTTTGAAAATTCTCGGCTGACTGCAGACCTGCTTAGTAATGGTTAATCTACCATTACTAAGTATATGTATGTTAACAGTGACTGTTTCTCCTAAGTTGTCATGGCTTAGTGGTTCTGTACTTTGATTATGATGCACAGAGTCCTGGATTTGAACCTTGTCATTCATTTTATTTTCATACTGTCCAGACAGGCTAGGGGGTGTGGCTGCGTTTAAGCAACTTTGCTCTACATTGCTCCACAGTGCCCTATGGTGCCCTGGTTGGCGTGGTGCGCACGTCCGCTCAAACACATTGCGCTCGTTAAAGTGCTATTTCGCTATGGGCACCTCTATTGCACTGGGTAAAGCACTCTTACACTTTGGGCAACTCTATTGTGCTGGGTAAAGTGCTCTTACACTTTGGGCAACTCTATTGCACTAGGTAAAGTGCTCTTAAACTGTGGGCACCTCTATTGCACTGGGTAAAGCGCTATTAAACTATGGGCAACTCTATTGCACTGGGTAAAGCGCTGCTTAACTGCAAGCAATTATATATCAGGATCCTTTAAAAATATGTATTTTGTTCACTAATACATTGGCCATTTCACTGCTTTTTACTAATATTTTAATCATATTTGTCAGGTATTATTCCATAAACTGATTTAAAACATAAATAAGAAGGGGAGTGGTGGGACTCGAACCATGAATGCCTTTTCTTTGTGCGAATGCTCTACCATTATGCTATTGCTATTTGGTGTGATTTGCATAAACATTTTTTCTTATGCTCTTCCATGTCGGAATTGCTAACTATAGGTAAGCAATGGGCACACCCGCGCGCACACGCGCAAATACGGGCTACTATTTTGGGAATTTAAAAAAAATAAAATTAATGTTTTACTTTTTATAACTGTGATGGGGGTTTACAATGTCAGGGAGTGTGGTGTTGGGTTCAGGGACATTTGAGCGGACTCGCTCTTGTGTAATTTCATTTTACTTTTCCAAACCTTGCAGGGGTGTGGACATTTACACTGCTTGGCATTCGGACATGCCCCCTGCTTTCCTACACGGTCCATGTAAGACTTACAGTTGAGTCAGCATGCCCTCATGAATATTCATGGCACGCTGATGTCATACCGTTCAACTGCAGCCTCCGAGTAAGACTTATTAAGTCTTACACGGAGCATTCGTGAATCCGGGGGTGAGTGTTTCAGAGAGCAATGCACAAAATGAATTATATAGCATAAGTAATAATAAAGATAATAATTTTACGAGGAGCTTTATTACAACTTTCAGCACTGATAGTAATTCTATACGTAATATTCTTTTTAAAAATTGGAATTTATTGACAAACGATAGTACTTTACATAATAAATTTGATTTTACTCCGACTATAGTTTATAAAAAAGGATTTAACCTAAAAAAATGTTTTGAAACCTCATGTAACACTAGGTGTGGTATTATGCATAAGTGTGGAAGGTGTAAATACTGTAAATATGTACTAGATACTAGTTCAGTATTTATAAATGGTAATGATATCAGAGTATCGGGGAAAGTTAATAGTAATAAATAGTTTACTGTGCCATATGTTCATCTTGTTCTAGTTTTTATGTCATGAAAACCGATCGTAAACTAAAAGAACGGATGGGTGAACATATTAGGACAATTTGTGATAAAACCAAAACTAATGCTTTGACAAAACATTTGAACACATATTCTTCACATTCATTTAAATTTGTAATTCTGGATACTTTACAATTAAATAAGAGGGGAGGTGCATGGTAAGCTCTATTAGAAAAAAATGGAATTAAAATGGCATATTAAATTGAATGCACATTGTTGGCCAGGATTAAATGGTGTACTTTCTGTTGGAAGCATCTTAAGGTTAAAGTCCCTAGACAGATAACACCTTTAACATTATTAGGCATGTTTAATTGCTTTTTTTACTAGTGTGTGTCATGACTATTTATTGGCAGCATTTTTATAAGGTTAGTTTATGTTTATATTTATATTTATATCTATATATAATTCTATTTTGGACATGTAGTAGTAAAATGTACATATAGACATATTTCATTTAGGTCATATATTTTTAAGAAATTGTGCTTCAAATTGTGTATGTTTGTTCAGTTAATTCATCGGAACACAAAAATGAAATTACTGTTTAAAATAAGAAGGATTTTTTATTTACATGGTTTTCAGGGGTTTTATTTGTTTAAGAGGGAAATTGATTAGTGCAATTATGTAGCGAGCCAGTTGGTTATTATTTAAAGAACAAGAAATGACGGCTCCTTTGTCAGGAGAAGTTTGGCATAGCCAAACGAAAGTGCTTACTGCATTGCATTTGTTTCTTTGTTATTTTAAAATTGTTTTAAAGTCATTGGTGTGATTTGGAACCTAATTAAATCTTTTTTACTTCAGCCTGTTTGGTTTCGTTCTACATATAACTATAACTGCTGGGCAGGGGTTAGAATGTGCATTTGTGAGAACTAAGATGGACTATTTATTTGGACACCTTATATTCAAGGACAAAATTACTGTGTCTGTCTTCTCTGGATAGAAATGACTAGCTGTCTGCTGCTGATTAGTTATTATTTTGGCTTTGCAGGACTAATGAGATTTTGTGAGGCAATATGCAATTTTAATGCATGGCAATGGTTTATTTGTAACAAAAGTGAAATACAGCACACGGTCATCCTCGCTTATCACAATCAGATGGCCAAATTCTACACAAAAGTGGCTAAAGGCATAAATGCATCACAGAATATCCAGACCTTCAGAAAGTACAGTTGTGTACAATCTGACCATAAAAGTAGATGTCCTTCTCTTCACTTTTGCAGTATTCATAATGTATGGGATCTCCTGCCAAAGATAGCTATGTCCAGCCAATATACCAAAGCCTTGAATTCTTATCAGCATTGTACATCAGATGTATGCTCCTTCCATCAGCATAGGGCAGAAAGGTGGCAAACAGATGTTCCAAACACAAAACTGAAGTACCCCAGGAGAACTAGAGCCACCCCAGGAGAAAGGAGAATATATACATGAAGAGGTAAAAAAAGATGCTTAAGGAGAAAGGCAAAGGCCCCACACCCAGGCAGATGTTCCCAAGAGAAAAAAAAGGAAAAAAAAGGGCAGGTGGAAGGGACTGAATACTGCAGTAGTGAAGAGCAAGACAGTTACTGTTATGATTTTACACAGCTGCACTATGTCCTTCCATATCACTGTTGCAGTATTCATAACCCATGGGACAGTATGAAAGCTACTGTAAGGAAGGGGAGAAGGAAGACAAAGAGTAACCCTCCACAAACTCATGACTGATACCTTTAGCAAAACTCACCCTGGCTTTGGGAATGACAACCACCTTGTAATGTTTAGTGAAGGTGCGTACAGAAAATCAAGTAGCAGCTTCAAGGATGAAACTCATGTCCAAATCCATGAAGAAAGCACCAGGGTAGGCCACTGCTCTGGGAGAATGGGCCTGAAGACAGACAGAAAGCTGGTTACTATGAAATGAATAACAAAAAGAAATGGCTTTTGAAATTCAGAATGGGATGGTTTGCTTAGAAACTGCCAAACCCAATGTCCTGGCATGAAAAGAAACAAAAAGCTGCTCAGATGTATGTATAGCCTTTGTCTTGCATAAAAACACCTGAGCTGTCTAAGATCCCAGGTGTATAGAACATTCTCGCTAGCAGACAGTGGAGAAGAAAAAATGGAAGGAAGCTGAATAGACTGATTAAGGGACAACTCATTAACCACCTTGGACATGAAAGAAGGATTAGTACGCAGAGACACCCTTTCCCCATGAAAAATCAAAAAAGAGGAAACTGTCATCAAAGTCTGAAGTTCAGAAACTGTCTTAGTGCAGGTGAGGGCATCCAATAAAACAATCTTCCAGGTGCAATGTTGCAGAGAAAAAGCAGCAACAAGTTGAAAGAGAATTGTTTAACCTGAAAAAGAGAGGCCAACAGTGGATTCAAAGGTAGAGAAGCAGAGATTCCTCACAAGTGAGCTTTAACAGAAAAATATGCCAAGCCAGCACGGAGCAGTTCACACAATTAAGAGAGAACGAAAGGGAGACACCACCCCCATTGAAAAGGGATTCGAGTGAATTTTAAAACACCAAACAGAAAGTCTTTTCCATTTGGACATATATGATTTTCTGATACTGGGTCTCCTGACTTCCTGCTGAACCTTAAGTACACCCTAAGAGAAATGGTGTCAAAGGGGCATTAAAACCCTATCACCCAACGCCTCAATTGAAGAGTGGACAGATGAGGGTGAAGGAGACACCTCTTGTCTTGTCTGAGAAGATCCATCCAGTGGGGTAACTTGTGATGATTGTCCCTAGCCAGATGAAAAAGGAGGGGGGGAAACAGTGCTGTCTGGACCAAAAGGGAGTCACCAACAAAATTTTTGGAGAGTCCTGTTTGATCTTGTGCAGGACCCTGGGAAGAAGAGGAAAATGGGACGATGCATAAAGGAACATCTCATTCCACAAAAAGAGATGGCATCCACCCTCCATACTCGAGGTCTTGGGGTTCTGGAAAACAAGCAAGGAAGTTGTCTGTTCAGAAGGGAGGCAAAAAGATCCACTTAGGGGATACCCCACCAATTAACTATATCCAGAAACATCTCTCTGTAAAGCATCTGTTTTTGAAGGTGGGCTCTTGCCTGCTTAGAGAGTCTGACACTAGGTTTTGTCCAGAAGGAATGTAAACTGTCTGCAAAGAAACCTGTATTTGGATAGCTAGATCCTAGGCCTGAAGGGCTAGTCTGCAAAGAAGATAGCTGAAGCTACACTGACCACAGATACCACTGAAACTTTCTCATGTGAAGTTTGGCAAAAGGGAGCATAGGGATGGAGAGGCCATGAACCCCAGAATGCTCAGAAATTCCCTGGTAGGCATGAGAGACAGAGGACTGGAAGTAAGTTGTTAGAGACAGTACCTTGAGAGCAAGCAGAGATGCCAGCATTGGAACAATTTGAATCCTGCATCCCAGAAAAATGTGATCCTGAGAGGGGGACAGGACAGACTTCTAGAGCTTGATAGTGAAACTGAGACTGTGCAGCAGGGGTCTGCTAAAGCTATGACTGGAGACAGGTACTTGGTAAATACACTTTGGGCCGTGGAAAGACCAAAGGGTAATGAAAATGAAAGGAAGAAACAGAAAAAAGGAAACGCTTCCTGAATAGAAGATGAATGAGAATTTGAAGGTAAGTGTCCTTCAGATCCACGGAAACTTGGAAGGGTTGAGGAATGAAGAGGGGAAACAGGGTCTGGAAGGAAACCATCCTGAAGGTGGGTACCTTGGGAAAAGTATTCAAAAAAGAAAGGTCGAGAATAGGCCTCCAGGACCCCTCTTTTCTGGGAACCAGAAACATCCTAGAATAAAGTCCTGTGCCCTTTAGAACCTCTGTGATGGTTTGAATCATGCACTGATATAGTAAATCCTGCAGTTCCCCTGATAAATGTGGAATCTGATGTGAAGGTGGTTGGAGAATGCCTGAAAAGGGGGGGTTGGAGACTTCGGACCATGATGGATGATTGAATAAACCCAAGAATCTGAAGTAATCTGTTTCCAAACAGGGAGTGACAAAGACAGTCTGAGAGACAAGGAAGGGTGGCCAAATGGAAGGGAAGGCAGAATGTCAGATGGTGGCAGATTTGTCCTAAAAGGAAGGTTTTTGAGGTCTAGGCGTCTGAGTTGGTTTGTCTGAAAAAACACACATAGGGACTTTCTTACCTTCAGAGGACTGATGAGGTTGTCCAAGAACAAAGGCAATTTCAGCAGGATAATTCCTCTGAAATTTAGGAATGGATGAGAGACAAAAATCTGTATAAGATCCTTCATGATTTTGTCTTGGTCTTGTAAGGTCTTAAACAAATCTGCCACTGGAGTACCAAAGAGATTTTGATTTTCTAGGGAAGCATCAAGAAGCTGAGCCTGGATGTCATCAGGCAAAGCTTGAAGATGAAGCCAGAAATATTGTCTCATGACACAGCCTAAAGCAGCAGCTCTAGTAGAGGCATCAGCAGCATCATTGCTACAATTAATGGAGTGATAAATGACCTGACAAATAGAGCACTGAGTGTAGTCATGAGAAGCACTTAGACAAACACTTGTGATGATATTTATGGTATATCTGCCTCCCAAACTGACATTTTCCTTTCTTGGATGACATGAACTCTCAAAATGCACTATAAAACAAGAGAACAGGACCCCCACTGGGATACTTATCAACACAGTGAAGGATGTTCAGACTGATGTACATCTATAGCATTCAGAATGTTGGCAAAGAAGTTCTGAGTTTGGAGCTTCTATACATCACCTTTATGCTCTACACTGACAAAGGGAGCATACATCTGATATACATCACTGTTAAGAATGAAAGGCTTTGGTATACTGCTGGATGTAGGGCTGTCCTTGGCAGGAGATCCCATAGGTTGTGAATACTGCAGCAATGATATGGAAAGACATCTGCTAGGGGATGGTAGCCTCCACACACCAAGGCTGTATAAGTGCTTTTTGCATGGACTTAGTAATCACCTCTTTCCTGAACCCCACCTAGTCTAAAACCAGCCCTGTTCAAAGGCATACACAGAAGGTCACTTTACTTGTGTGAGTAGCTGAGGACTATTTCATTATTTCTTTAACATCCCTCTCAAACCTCAGGGGTTGCTATGCCTAGTGTTGGGCTGGGGACAATAGTCATTATTTTTTTAACTTCCCTCAGAAACTTCAGAGGTACACAGAGGGTCACTATAGCTTGTATATGTGCATTTATTTATTTATTTAACATTTGTTGATTGGGAATGTCTGACTAGGACAGAGCCTATTTTCAGTGGAGGCCCAGGAAGAAATGCACCAGATGCATGTCTTTGCAACTTGTAATGTACATTGTACTGTCTTTAGAAGTTACAAGTTGCAAGCATTTCTGTAATCATTATTTTTTTATTTTCCTCACAAAAAAACATCTGATGCATATACAGTTGGATATGTTTTGGAGGAGATTAAATAAACTGTTGTTTATATGTGTCTGACAGCCAGTATGTTGTGTTATATTTGTTGCTTTTAAGGTTTGTCTCAGTCTGACACCTGGAGGGTACACAGAAGGTGGCTGTCATTTTTGGGGTGTTGAGAAGACATGCTGTATATAAATATGATAGCAACAGCTTGAAATATGACTGTGGGAGTTTGAGCCTGGGCATTTGAGCCATAATTTTACCCCCAGTTTAATATCAGAGGAGGAGGAGGCACAGAAAGTGACTACTTATTTTGAGGTGGGGATTTGGGGACAGGTACAACTCAAAATTAAGATTTATGTATCCTCATAAGCATTGGTCTTTTCACTTTATTGTGAGTTAGTGTTTGGTCAGCTTTGAGCATCAAAAGTTGGATACAACTTATTTATTTCTTGGAATAAAAGAGTAAGATTGAATTTCTGGTGATTGTTTACTTTAGGACACACCAAGATGCTCAAAGCTGCAGTGATTCAGGGTGATTGTCTTCCACTTAAAAGACAGTTTATTCAGATAACTATTATTATTTGTATTATTTATTCTTTTAAAAAGACAGACCCCGGGATTCATGAAGCTCGGCGCAAGGCCGGCGTAAGGGCTGCGCCGGCGGTGCAGTGAATAGCCTGCATAGTAGCGCCATATGCATAGTAATGAGAGCGCGCCGCAACCACAGACACGTGCGTAGTGTACGTGAGCGAGCACAAATAGGATGCGTCCGGAGGCGTGGCTAAGCCGGCAGGCGGTGAGCAACCTAATGTGCTGACTGCCACGGTCCGCCCATAATAGTAATGGCAGCAGCCAGGGCCCGTGCAGAATGAAACGCACATAGAGTATGCAACATAGTACCTGTCCCAACTAAATGGAGAAGCAAATACAACCCACGAAGCCCTAAGTGTACCCGTCCAAGGAGCAAAGGATACGCTTAAGACCGCGTTTGTCCCGCAATGCACCGTCAGTGGTCATACCCAGAGAAGGTGTACCGCAGCATGTCAGCGCGCTGCACCGACATAGGAGTAGCGACTAAGGTTACCACCTGTCCCACTTTGCGAGGGGCAGTCCCTCTATGGGCAGTTGTGTCCCGATAAAAAATATTAAAAATGGCAAATGTGCTAAGATTGTAGGACATAATGATATCCCGTATTTAATGTAATGGTTGCATGAATTGGTTATTTCTGTAACTGAAATATCTCAATGTCACAAGAAACAGAATAAGCAACCAAACTGCCACAACAATAAGCTTTTATTTAGGCAAACAAGTGAAGTTCTATGCTATATAGTGACCGTGTGTATGTGTCGGCCTGTAAAATCAGATGTGAGTGCCGAAAATATCCCACCTTGGCAACTGGAAAAGGTGGCAACCCCAGTAGCGACATGGGCATGGTCACCAGGGTTACCAGCTGTCCCAATTTGCCATGGACAGTCCCTCATTGGACAGTTGTGTCCCAGTAAAAATCGAAAAACTGGCAAATGACCTGAGATTCCCTGCCAAAAATATTCCCGCAATATACCTGTAATAGTAGCATAAAACATATATTTTGTATATGAAACACATACATGGCATAAGAAACTGAATAAGGAACCCAAATGCTAACAGAATAAGCGTATAGTATGGCAAACAAGTGAAGTTCTGTCAACTCCACTTGCCGTGGGTATGTGTTGTCCTGCAAAATCCGATGTTTCCACAAAACATGTCCCACTATGGGCATTGGAAAAGGTGTCAACCATAATGGTCACAAGCAGTAGTGAGAGTACATAGCCGGGTAGCTGTGTCGACAACACAACAACAGGAAGGAACCAAGATACCCTAAACACAGGCAAACATGTGCATAGCAACATATCCCACACCCAGCAATGTGTCTGGCGCATACACAGGATGGCGTATGTTTAAGTGTAATATCCAGAAGCAGAACCCATGCATGCAGATGTAATACACAATAGCCTCATTGTAGCATGTAAGTCCCACCCATGTACACCTGTGCACCCAAACCAGCTAGCATCCTTGTGCAGCTATACACCTACACACAATGTGCATACCTGAAATGTGGTAAGAAGTATGTGTTAGGCAGTGCCACGTGGGCAAATACGTACCCCACATGTCACCAACCCACCCCAGGTACAGATATGGAAATGGCTGCATGTGAATGTGTGTGCAGAATGTGTACATCCCGCATGTGGTATGTACCCGTCCAAACCATATAGGTTTGCACACGCCACGGTGCACATAACTGTACACATGTGGACAAGTCGGGTTGTTGAACCACCGCATCGATGATTAGCTATGCAGAGAAGTCAAACACATATAGCGGAACATGTGCCTACCAAACAGGACGTCCTAACAGGGTGCTACAGGCAAAGAAGGGAAAGGTGGGACATCACATGTGGAGAGTAGCATTGCGGATGACCAAATACACACGGTCAAGGTAAAGGACGGAACAACATGCATATGGCGGATGGATGTTGTTAGAAAAATATATATAGAAACACATATGAAGTGCCAGTTTAGAATCAAAATACTATATAATGCATTGAATTGTACCGTACAATATGGCAGTAGAAATGATCATGCATGTAATTGGTGAAGCTAAGCTGTAGTGTGATCGAATTCTGACCCTGGCAGTAACCAGTACAGCAGGCTTATGTCTCTCAGCATTAATTATCTGCTGGGTTACAGAAAAATAAATGTATGTACATGCATAACATCACCCCTTCCCTGAGGAGGATGGCCTTGTGAGCACTATCGAAGATAAGAGTACAACTCCTTACCAGAGAGACAAAGGAACGTAGTAAGAAATGAACTGACTACTGTATCGGAACAGTCCAGGGTCCTTGAAACAGCTACAATCACAGAAGGACACTGTAATTGACCAGGTGCCTTGCAAGGCTGTGTTATTCTCATGGGAAAACATTTTAAAAGCACGACCTCAGCACCCACGTATGTATAGACTATTGCGGACCATAGTGATGGAAATGCCCTGTGACCGACCACGTCAGTAAGGTGGGCAAAAGCTGATTGTAAACACTATATAAAGAAATTGCTTACTGTATAGAGTCAGACAAAACTCTCATACTTGGACTGTATATTATTTTGCCTGCCTGTGTACACTACTAAAACGTTGTGAACCCGAGCTTCCTGTGTTATTGACTGTCACTTAGAAAAGCCTACTGATTACTACAGTCTGGTTTTAACAACTTATTTGACATTGTGGTCCTTCTTAGCCGGAATTCCCTTGGTAAGCTACAGGTCAGAGTGCATGGGTGGTTAGACATCTGTGCAGGAGAATTTGCCTAAATGGTTTTTCTTGAATGAAAAGACCTCCAACTGAATTGTTGTGTGTAAAGAGGCTGTCCACTGTCTGATCTGTGGCTGAAAAGCGGAAAACTGGATCCCAAGAAGAAAACGTGCAGTCATAAACAGGAGGCTCAGGTAAGGAGGGTTTGCCTCTTTGTGTCTATTGTAGATCAGGGACCAGACTACATTGTATTTCTGTTAACAGTTGTGATAGCAGGTCGAAGACCAATCCAAATAGTGTTAAATCTGGACATAGATCAGGGGAACACAGAGTAGAGTAAATAGTCATTGTAGACACTACAGTGGATACAGGGAAGGACATACCACGGTGCGAGAGAAGGGTTATGTAACAGTCGTGTAGAGGATATGGGAGATTAGTGCACAAACAGATCATGTGATCCGCGTTTGACGGGTGGCGTGAAGTATATGCAATCGCAGAGAGCACATAATGTGAGATATTCTGCAAAATGGGGTAATAAATATGACATTGATGGTATATTAGACAAAATATCGTTACTGAAACATTGGAATCTCTGAAAATGTGATGCAGATGTTCTAGGGTAACCACCTGTCCCACCCTGTGAGGGACAGTCCCTCTTTGGCCAGTTGTGTCCTGCAAACAAACCGAACAAATGGCAAATGTCCTGATATCTCAGGACAAAGATTTCTCAGATATCTTTTTAAATGGTAGCATAAAACAGTAATTTTGTATCTGGAACAACAAAATATCATAATAAACAGAATAAGCAACTGAAATGCTACAAGAATTGGTAGCTCTCCTGGCAAAAAGTGAATTCCTGTCCTATGTACTGGCCGTGGGTATGTTTTTTCCTGGCAAATTACACGTTCCAAACACTAATGTCCCACATTGTGCATTTGAAAAGGTGGCAGCCCTAAGATGTGCAGGCGACAAAACAGCGACAATTGGGTATCCGTCAAGCACATAGGTGGATTGAGGTAGTGAACCGAAGGGAACAGAACACTAGAAATGCGAAAGCATCATACGTACACAGAGAAGATCATAATACAGTAGTAGCGACAGCCCCCCCACCCCCTACCACCTCCGATACCACATCCAGGATATGAAGCGGGAGGGCAGGCTAGTCCCCACATGTTATCCTGTGGCAACAGAGGTATCACAACGACCAAATGTAAGAGAAGCTATTGAAACCACATCCCGAACTCGTAATATACCTAGGGACACTCGAGTAAGAAGACAGTCACTAGAACAGAGTGAAGATGTCTGTCAATTAATTGAAGTACCGAACCCTCATGCAGGACAGGAAGGCCAGGACCCAACTCCCTTAGTGTATAGACCGTGGACACCAGAAGATATCTGTAAAGTCACAGAGGGAATTCCCCATCTACAAAGTAATCGCTATTCACCATGCAATACCCCTGTATCTTCTGATCGGAAAACAAAGGGGGAATGGTGGATGCTACAGGATTTACAAGCTGTAAATCATGTAATAATACCTAGGGTACCGATGGTGCCAGACCCACACACAATACTGAATGCTATGAACACGCCACAGAAGTATCTTACCGTGGTACATATAAGCTATGCTTCCTTTGCAATACCTATACATCCAGATAGTCCGTATTGCTTTGCATTTACATTCAGGGTAACAGATACAGCCATACCCGGCTATCGCAGGGATACTGTGAAAGTACAACGATATTCCCACAGGAGATGGCTAGCTACATTCCGGTGTTTACTCCACCCGGGGCCAGTCAAGTTCTACTTTATGTGGATGATATTCTGCTTGCGGCCCCTACCCAGCAGCAATGTATGGAAGATACAATAGCATTATTGAGATATTCAGCAGAACAGGGACATAAATTAAGCAAGCATAAATTGCAACTACAGAGAATACAGGTCAAGTACCTGGGATATGTGGTATCCAAGGAGGGTAGAACATTACATGACGATAGGAAGGTAGCAATTTCACAAGCACCCAAGCCAACTACCAAGAAGGGAATGAAGTCCTTTCTGGGCCGACTAACATTTGTCAAAGCTGGTTACCAAACAATGCTTTGGAATCTGCTCTATTGTCTGCCTTAATCTTTAATACACCTATGGCAGCACAACATATACTACACTGGATTCCAGTAGCAGAAACAGCTTTCTGCAGACTAAAACGATTGATAGCTTCAACATCTGTATTAGGTCTCCCGAATAATCATAACACATGTTGTCAGACTGTAGATTGTAAGCGGAGATATATGACGTCAGTCTTGATGCAACAGCATGGAAGTAAGCAACGCCCCATAGCTTACTACTCATCGCAGTTGGACACTGTGGCATGGTCAGTGCCACATTGTGTACAGGCAGTTGTTGTAGCACCCATGGCAGTACAGGGCCCGGCCTTAATGTTATTATTCCACTCTCTCACTGTGAGAATGTCTCATGCAGTTGCGATCATTCTGCTGCAAGAGAAGATAGCATTCCTGACCCGTGCTAGACATTTGTCTTGTTTGACCATACCACTGAGTCAACCTCATATGGTGATTGAACGTTGTACAACATTAAACCTATCAACGTCACGTCCGACACCTGTGTATGGCACACCACACAGTTGCCTATATGAAATGGATGAAATAACTCCGCACAGACATGATATCACTGATATACCCTTAGATGATGCAGAGGTGACAGTTTATGTGTACGGATCATGTAGACAGAGTCCTACAGGAACGAATCAAGTAGGTTATGCAGTAGTTATTGATAATGAGATTGTAGACGCCCAACCCCTGCAGCATAACATGTCTGCTCAAGCAGCAGAATAGATAGCTTTAACACGTGCTTGTACTCTAGCAAAAAACTGATGTGTGGACATTTATACCGATAGTCAGTATGTTGTCTGTACAGTGCATGTTTATGAGCAGCAGTGGAAGAATAGGGGAATGATAACATCCACCGGTAAACCGATTAATCATGCGCAATTGATCTTGAATGCATTAGATTCCATTCAGTTACCCACTAAAGTAGCTAATTGTAAATGTGCAGGTCATACAAAGCAACAGGATAACAGTAGGAAAGGTAAGGCACGAGCTGATGCAGCTGCAAAACAAGCAGCCTCACAGTTGGAAAGTGTCTGTTTGAATGAGGAATGACAATCCTCAGACATTCTAGATGTAGAAATGTTACAAACAATGCAAACATCAACTACGAAAGCAGAAAAGCCGACGTGGGTATGACAAGGAGCAATCCTTGAAGACGGACTGCACATATCCACAGTGAGAAAGCCAATATTAACGTCTAATGTATTCAGATATGCGGCTTTGTGGAGCCATGGGTAGAGCCATGTCTCAACAGGGGGGATGGTACAGTTGGTTAACAGAATACCCCTAACATACGGAATTAGGAACTACATACAAACATCATGAGCAGTGTGTCACATTTGCAGTAGACATCATGCACAGGGAGCATTTAAACCGAAGGGAGTGAGTTTACCTACACCACCATAACCGTTCCGTACTATTTGTATGGAGTTCATACATTTGAATAAATGTGAAGGGAAGAAATACTGTTTAGTGATTACATATATATAATCAAAATGGGTAGAAGCATTCCCAACCATGAATCCGGATGCAGCAGCAGTGGCAAAGGTGCCAGTAAAATAAAGTATCCCTAGATCTGGCATACTGTAAAGAAGCTACAGTGACAATAGAACACATTTAGTGAACCAGACAATCACGCAACCTGGGGATTATTTTGTATTTCCATGAATGTAAATTGCATGTACAACCCACAGTCAGCATGACTGGTGGCGGTACAATGGGATCCTGAGAAATAAGTAGAGGAGGTTGGTGGGTGACACCCAGACGAGTTACATTTGCTGTCTACCTCTAGCATTGCTGAGCATGACAACAGTTCCAAATGTAAAGTGTTGCACCCACTTCGAAGTAGTATGTGGAATGGCATATCATGTGCCAGAGTGGAAAGCTGTCATGCCTGCAGAGCCAGAGGTCAATGGCTCATTAGCAGGTGACATGAGAGGATTGTTAACCAATAACACTGTTTTGCAGTTAAAGTCTTTTACAGATAAAGAGCAAGCGAAGCCGGACGCATAGCTGACACCAGTATCCTGTGTGTATGTCACTGTTATCCAAAGAAGATAATTGCCAAGTGGAATGTGTGAAGGTCTGTACCAGGTACTGTTGGCAACGCCTACTGCAGTAAAGTTTGCAGAGAGGTCGTCCTGGGTTCACCTCACAGTTTTCAAACCGGTAAAGGATATCAAGTCTGATTTACATCTTGTAGCTGATATACCATAGAGCCTGAATCACCCGGGCCAGACTGTATAACAATACAAAGCAACCCCAAAGACATTTGGTTTACTGTCCTACTGATCATACACCTATTAATCATGTTTGTGTTTACTTTACATTTGCTGTGACCTTACCTGCATATAACTACACAGATACAAATAGTGATACGTGATGAACTGGCCACAGAGTGGCTTCCAAACTTCAACACATACCTAGGCATGACGCGTGTGCATGTACAGACTATGAACATTTTAAATTGCTGTGTTTGTACTGCCATACCTACATCATATGGAGGACTTCCGATGTATGTTGTCCCCTTGGGGATAGATTGAGACCTGTGAATATTTACACTTTGATACAGGTTCTGTGAGATCACAGGACAAAGTGGCACTGTACTTACCTGTTACACAAAAAGTAATTGTATGTTGTCATAAACATGATACAGTTCAAGTTGGTGGGAGTATTTGTAACATAACTGTGTCTTACAAATGTCATATAACAGCCAAAGATCACAGTACTACTTGTAGCACCATTCATTATCTGTATTGAAGCTTCATGAGAACAACGTGGAAGGATGTGCAGAAACATCCTGAATTGTATAAACAGTCCTCTGTTATAGACAGGAAAATGTTACATGCAGAGGTAACCCGCATCAGTAGTAAAGTAGAATATTGTTATGTTGTTTGTGGGAAAAAGCATATCAATGGTTACCTGAGAATTGGTCCGGCAGTTGTTATTTGGGTTATCTGGCTCCAGTCACATGACATACTGCACAATTGCCTCTGGGTACGAAACGAACTATAACACATATAGCTCGAAGAACTGGGAACACAGTCGAGAAACCTACTAATCCAGTGGGTGAAATGGAAGCTGTTCTGAAAATCCAGTCTTCTGCAAGAGATAAAGGAATATCGATTCATATGGACTTGAGTGACAGCGTCATAACCTGGGCTGGAACACTCCCAGCTTGTGGAGTAGTGAAATCAATCAGGGAACAGAGGAAGTTGTCAAAACCTGTCAGAGGAATGATCAATGTGACTTTCCGCTCTTGAACTTGTGACTGATGAACTGGATGCAATGAGAACTGTTGCGTCACAAAATGTAATAGCGCACGACTGCACCCTGGCGGCGAGAATTGGTACGTGCGCGCTTATCAAAGAAGACCGCTGTGTCCCAAGTACCACATAAAAAGACCAAAATCAACGCCCACCTAGAGGTAATACAGCAGGTGTCATCCATGGCGGAACCAGGCCCAAACCCACTGACGAACCATTTCCACAAACCATTTGGTGGATGGGGTTCAGTCATACTGAATATCATGATTGCCATTTGTGTTGTTCTGCTCATATTGGGAGCATGTGTCTGTTGCGGGATACTTTGCATGTAAGTATTAGTCAGGGACTCTGTCGACGTATCTGTAACCGAGACTATGTATCAAGACCTGTAGTGGTATTTGTCAATACAAAATGCAATCCTTTTTGAAATGTACAACAAATTACTTGCCTAGTTAAACGTTCCAGAGAGGAAGAGGCTAGGGAATGAAATAATGTTGTATATGTTTCTGGATAGAATAGAAGCAATCAAAGGAGGGAGAATGTTAGCAAAATACATATTTAAACATATATATGACGTGCTACTTTAGAAGCAAATAGTGTATAATGCATATTATTCTATTTTACAATATGGCAGTAGAGCTTATCATGCATGTAATTGCCTGTAGTGTAGCTGCAGTGTGATTGAACCCTGACCCTGGCAGTAACCAGTGCAGCAGGTGTATGTCATTCAGCATTAGTCATCTGCTCGGTTAGAGAATAATAAATGTATGTACAGGTATATCTGTCATCCTTCCACTGAGGAGGATGGGCTTGTGAGCTCTATCTAACACAGAGTACAGCTGCTCACCAGAGAGACAAAGGAACCTAGTAGGAAATGAAGTGACGACCGGATCTGAACAGTGTTGGAACCGTGACAGAGCAGAATTTATCGAAGTACATTCTAATTGACTATGTGGCTCGCAAGGCTGTGCTATCCTCATGGGAAAACATTTAATAAGCATTACCTTAGCACTGTTGTAGGAATACAATATTGTGGACTATAGTGATGTAAATGCCCTGTGACTGACCACATCATTAATGTGTGCAAAAGATGATTGTAAACACAATACTCATACAGCTGTAACATGTATAGAGTAAAACAAAACTCTAAACTTGTACTGCATAGTTATTTGCCTCCTGCTGCACAGTAGTAAAACGTTGTTAATCTCAGCTTCCTGTGTTATTGACTGTCATTTTGAAAAGACGAATGAGTGTTACAGTTTGATTTAAACAACGTAATTGACAGATATGTATGTTCTAGCATGGGAATAGGTCAAGCCAACCATCACAATGACCATGTGTACCACATACAAACAGCCAGTAACACACAGTAGTAGTGCATGAAGGCATACACGACTGTGGGAATAGTACAGGACATATGGCACATGCCAAGTGCAGATGCATGACACAAACCCCAGGATGGGTGTCCCTGCAAAGAGGAACATGTGCCAACCACACCTCCCACAGATGTACCGGCAATAAAAACACATGCCAAACACACAGAAACACTACCATCCAACACACGACTGCAACGGAGCCTGGTCAGACACCAACATGAAGCATGCACAAACAGGGACTTGTGTAATTGTTTTCTTAACACCCCCCCCATAGGCCAAAGAAGAATAGAATGGACATATGCATGTAATGTTGTGAAGGATGTGTGGTAGTCCTCAGTATCACAGTGTTAGGGACACAGATACACTGTCATCAACTGTGACGTATGTGCACTGTAGACAGCATACCTGCAAGTAATACAGAGGACAATCATGTGCCACAGAAATATACACTGGAGAAAGAGGATAGGGGATAGACAAGTGTAAATGTGACAAACTATGAATATAGGTTCATACGTCCATAGGTACAGGGTAGGCCATCGTCCCAGGTACAGCCATAACCCTACACCATAGTTAGGATGACTTTGCCAACCTTCTGTGCTTGAGATAAAATACTCATGATATTGCTGTACCTCCGTCAAGCAGTGATAATGATGTAATCCCTGGCCTATACCTGCAATTCCCCATCCAATGGACAACATACCCGCGAACAAGGCTACGAAGGATCTCTGTCTCGCATGTACTGTGATGTAGATCCACAGCATTGTGAGTGTCTGGGTGATATATGTGTCACACAAACACATCCCATTAATGACCGTGACAAGGTTCATGTCACCTGCCCTTGTGGTTCTGAGGGATGCAGATACAGTAGGTGAAGCATACACATGACATATGGGTTGACATGGCCTCGTATGTCAGGCACAGGTCAACACTAAACAACAGGTATGTGACTTAATGGGGCAGGGGTCCTACAAGTGGGGCAGCATTACACAAAACAATGTCATCCTGCATCTGTACAACAATTAACCTATGAGGCCTTCCCAGCTGCTGTAGGTGTATGGTCAGATACAGTCTGAATGGGGCAATGTAATAAATCATAGGTGTAACACGTAATGGGTACAAGGAGACAATGACCTACCCTGATGTAGATGTGAATCCCTGCACAAACAGGTGGGCAATGTAGAAGTCCCACGGAACCACGATAGCAACGTGTGTGTTGAACGAATGGTGACCGACAAACTCTGTCCCCTGATCCCTGGTAATCACCCCTGTGCTCAGTGGACAGCCACCTATATGCTGGACAGGGGTTACCTAGTACTTCTCGACAGGTATGATGTTGCATTACTTAGCATTTAGCTGTGGGACATGTCCCTGACAGCAGATATGCATATCTGGGAGGCCCCTTCAAAGGATATCTGTGTCAGATGTCCGTCCCACTATGGCACCTGTTTTGCAGTCATCTACAAACAATGTTGCCCATAACACCCCTGTGTGTGCCTGTACTGTGGAAATGTAGATGTATGACAGGAGTGGACCCAGGGAAGGGCCCCATGGGACACCACTTGCGACAGGCAGTAGGTCTGACATGCTGCCAGCAACTATGAGGGTTGTGTCACATAGACAGTTTACAACACATTCTGTGATGTACGTGTTCACATCCCAGCCAATGGGTTTATCAACGATACCTGAGGGGGGTAATGTGATGAAGGCCTTTGCCAGGTCGAGGTAGGCTGTATGGACTGCAAGACCCCCATCAATGGCCTCGGTGACTGTCCTGAAAATGTCAACCATGCTTTAAAGGCATGAACCGCCCCTGAACAAGACAAACCGTGTTGGATGCAAAGTATGCATGTCCCCTATGCGTTCATGTATGAGCCGCAGTATGATCCCTCCCCATGTCTTTGCAGATAGGTCTCCTCATGGTAATGGGACAGTAATAACCAGGCTCAGTGGAGGCATTGGCCCTGTGACGTGGGACTACAGTTGCCATGCGACACAACCTGGGTATGTTACCTGAGGTGAGGCTACAAAGAAATAGCTGTCCTAACTGTGGGTCTAATTCCTCAATGAGATAGTGGAGTACACAGTCGGGTCACCAGCTGGTCTCATGGATGCTATGTCCACTACCCTGGAGAGCATGTCCCACCCATGTGTCACAGAACATTTGGTGACCACAAACCGCTGGTACAGACATCTCCTCATGTGTGGGGGAGGGTGTGGAGATGTCCTCACTGGACTTGTCAGCCCGTATTTTGGCAATGTGTGTATGTTGAGTAAACTCCACCTCTTTGTGAACCCAGTCAGAGCATATGTGGGAGTGACCTCCCAGGTGTCGAGCATAGCAACTGAAGGTGGTATGATTGTCAGCCAGGTCCATGTAGGTATATCTGTGGAATGTGCCCTGGACCATGGCATGACAGTGTGTAACTCTACACATATGATGACCAAGGGTGTCATACCTCACAAGGTGTCTGCTCCACCTTGTAGTAGCCACCTCCTCTTGTTGTACAGCCTGTGTATGGCTGGGGTACACCACACTGGATGCTTGGCATTGGTACAATGAACCACAGTTGGGTAAGTGAATGCCTGGTTCATGCAGTCCTGTTGGTACTGGTAGATGGCATATGTGATTGATGCAGTGGCTGCAGTACTGTCGACCACTGGCTCAGGGTCCTTAAAGGAGACCACAGTAGTGTGCAGAATTGTGAAGTCTGCCTCTGAGCAAGCAATGTGTATGGTAACTGGCAACACTCACAGCAACGGATGCCAATAGCAGAAGCCATTGTCCAAATAACATAGATTAACTTCTGCATGACAATATGTCTTATCATACATGTATTGACACGTGTCTGCTAATTACAATTGCAAATGGCGGGTAAGACTGGTCTAAAGTTCCCGTGATGTACACAGTCTGGAGGTGTTGTTCCGACAATAAAGTGGCGATACCTCCCAACCGTGACCTCTGGGTATTAATTAAAGTGGTTGTTAACCTGCAACATTGGATGTACACCATTGGGTTCTGGTGTCGGAAAACATGGTTCCTGTAGCACTACACAGTATGGGTAGTCAAGCAGACATCCGCGATTGTTGAACACACAGCATCAGTGAAACCCACTGGCCACAAGGACACAGTCCGACAAGCTCTACACTTTACATATGCACAGTGGTGTCCATTGTAGGACCCAAAAATTTCTTAAAGGACAGCGTGCCAGCTTCTTTCATCACCTACGTGAACTCATTGTCGTCACCACTTCACAGGTACACATATGCACTGCAAGCGTGTTTAATGTTGATGATAGCTGTCCATGAAATGCAGCACATATGCACAGAAATACCCAGGGTACCGGGTCCATAGAACTGCGTCCACATCACAGTCCTGCACACATGAAGGATGTGTAATGGGTACTGTCGACTGTTGCAGTCAAGGGATTCTGGGTATGTAGACTCTGAGCTCGGTGTTGTTTCGCAGGCAATCCTTTGTCCCGCCCCATGGGAGGGATGTGTGCGTAGCACCTGCCTTACTCTCCACTAATAATGCAAACCATCCACCGGAGAATGCTAAATGCAGGTGTGAAATGTGTACAGCCCTATACTAGTGTCCAGTAGGCAATTCTCATGGATGGACAACCGTACGGCCAAGATGGCACCCACAACTGCAAACCCGGGGAAATTACACAGCCGCGGTAAGGCATAACACAGGAAATACACATAGGGACTACAGTTGACATTCCACATACAAAGTTTGACCGCCGTGCAACACCGAGTACACAGCACTCAATCTGCCAGCAACAGAATGAGGAGCACCCGCTACCATACAGCGGAACAGATGTGCGACCTGTGGAACACATACTAATGGCACACCCACAACGTCAAGTAGGATATGTAAACTATGGCGTTCCCACCTATGAAGACAACATGGTTAAATGAATACATAGGTGATCAACATGTTCCGGTGGTGTTATGTTGAAAATACAGTGACGGATATGTCCTATTGGGATGTCTGAGGTTTATATGAAGCAGTTGCTAACCAGCATCTTTGGATGTATGACATTTGTTCACAGTACTAAATCACCTGGTTACGTAGCACCATGTAGAATGGGTAGTCCAACAGACATCCGCAATTGGGGAACATACAGCAGCAGTGAAAAGCACTGGCCAGTTGGACACAGTCAAGCAACATCTAACTTGACATATGCACATTGGTGTCCATTGAAGGACCCAAAAATACATTGTCACAGAACCCACTCCAGGCGTGTCCGAACAACACATGATGATATAGCCGTGACTACGGCACAGTTAGACATATGCACCACCAGCGTGTTAAGGTTGCTGACAAGAGTCCATGAAATGCAGGACATCTGAACATAAATACCCAGATCGACGTGTCCATACATGTGAGTCCACATCCCAATCCCGCACGCATGAAGGATGTGTAATGGGTACTGTCTAGGGTTGCAGCCATGGGATTTTGGGTATGCATAAATGGGGCTCTGTGTTGTGTGGCAGATAATCCGTTGTCCCGCCCCGTGGGAGGGATGTGTGCGTAGTACCTGCCTTACTCCCTATGAATAATGCAAAGCATCCACCGGAGAATGCTAAATGCAGGCGTGAAAAGTGTACAGCCCTATACCAGTGTCCAGTAGGCAATTCACATGGATGGACAAGCGTATGAACAAGAATGCGCCCATAACTGCAAACCCGGTGGAATTACACAGCTGCAGTAAGGCATTACACAGGTAATACACATAGGGACTACACTTGAAATTCCCCATACAAATAACACAGAGACCCAGATGAGAAGGTCCAAAGCAAAACTGAGGTACTGTAGAAATGGCCGGTGACCACTCAGAGCCCACCAGGAATTAAATGCAGTCACCATAGTTTATTGCAGTGCTTTTCGTCTGCTTCATAAGCAGACTTCTTCAGAATACATACAATGCAGTTAAATGTACTACATTTAAAACCCGTAATTGGGCAGTAAATAAGATGTGCTAAGTATTCATTAAATGCCTTAAAGGCGAACAAGCTAAAAAGTCTACTCGGGTCACAGATTGCAGACAGTAAGTAAATCAGACATTGCTTCAACATGTACATTCTTCCGCGAAAATAATACTATATGTATTAATATGACAGAAGACCCAACATAATGTTTACCAAGTGTCTGAGTGTATACGTTACATATATATGTTCTAGGGATTGTGCCAATACATTAATAGAAGTAGAGACACCTAGTAATCTAAATGAACCCTAATATATAGAGATAAACACTATGAATATGACTAATGTAAAATATATCAATGGAATGTAAAGATTACAAATGTGGTAAAGTAAATATTCATTTACAAGTTTAGTTGACTAAAGCAATTCAGACATCCTTGTCAAAATACTAAAACAAGGCCAGCCAGGTGCTCTGTCTCACATGTACTGGGATGTTGTTCCACAGCATAGTGAGTGTCTGGGTGATGAATGTGTCCCACCAGCACATTCTATTAATGACAGTGCCAAGGTGTACATCACCTGCCCTTGTGATTCTGAGGGATCTAGATTCTTTAGGTGAAGCATAGTCATCAAATCCGGGTTCAAACTGGCCTTGGATGCCAGGCACAGGTCACCTCTGGGCAAGTGGTATGCGACGGAATAGGGATGGAACCCTTTCAGTTGGTCAGCATAACACATATTCCTGAGACCCTGCATCCGTTTGTGGATGAACTGTCGGGGCCTTTCCAGCTGCTGCAGGTGTTGGGTCACAGACATTCTGAACGGGGCATTGTACTCAATCATAGGTGTAACACGTAATGAGTACAAGGAGACAATGACCTACCCTGATCTACATGTGAATCCCTGCACAAACAGGTGGGCAATGTAGAAGTCCCAACGAACCACGATAGCAACGTGTGTGTTGAACAAATGGTGACCGACAACTCCTGTCCCCTGATCCCTGGTAATCACCCCTGCGCTCAGTGGACTGCCACCCATATGCTGGACAGGGGTGTCCTAGTACTCCACGACAGGTATGATGTTGCATTACCTTGCATTTAGCTGTAGGCCATGTCCCTGACAGCAGATATGCATATCTGGGAGGCCACTTTGAAGGATATCCGTGTCAGATGTCCGTCCCACTATGGCACCCGTTTCGCAGTCATCTACAAACAATGTCACCCATAACACCCCTGTGTGTGCCTGTACTGTGGAAATGTAGATGTATAAGAGGAGTGGACCCAGGAAAGAGCCCTGTGGGACACCACCTGTGACAGGCAGTAGGTCCGACATGCTGCCAGCAACTATGACCGCGTGGGCCGTGTCACATAGCCAGTTTACAACCCATCCTGCGATGTACGTGTTCACATCCAAGACGGTGGGTTTATCAATGATACCTGAGGGGAGTGATGTGTTGAAGGCCTTTGCTAGGTCGAGGTAGGCTGTATGGACTGCAAGACCCCCATCAATGGCCTTGGTGACTGTCGCAAAAACGTCAACCATGCTTTAAATGCATGAACCGCCCCTGACCAAGTCAAACCGTGTTGGATGCAAAGTATGCAGGTCCCCTATGCCTTCATCTACGAGCCGCAGTATGATCCCTTCCCATGTCTTTGCAGATAGGTCTCCTCATGGTAATGGGACAGTAATAACCAGGGTCAGTGGAGGCATTGGCCCTGTGACGTGGAACCACAGTCGCCATGCGACACAACCCGGGTACATTACCCGAGGTGAGGCTACAAAGAAACAGCTGTCCTAACTGTGGGTCTAATCCCTCAATGAGATCGTGGAGTACACAGTCGGGTCACCAGCTGGTCCCATGGATGCTATGTTCACTACCCTGGAGAGAGCATGTCCCACCCGTGCATCACAGAACATTTGGGGACCACAAACCGCCAGTACAGACATCTCGTCATGTGGGGGGGAGGGTGAGTAGATGTCCTCACCGAACCTGTCAGCCCGTATTTTGGAAATGTGTGTATGTTGAGTAAACTCCACATCATCGTGAACCCAGTCAGAGCATATGTGGGAGTGACCTGGCAGGTGTCCAGCATAGCAAATGAAGGCTGTATGATTGTCAGCCAGGTTCATGTAGATATATCTGTGGAACGTGCCCTGGACCATGTCATGACAGCCTGTAGCTCTACACATATAATGACCAAGGGTGTCATACCTCACAAGGTGTCTGCTCTGCCTTGTAGTAGCCACCTCCTCTCGCTGTACAGCTTGTGTATGGCTGGGGTACACCACACTGGATGCTTGGCATTGGTACAATGAACCACAGTTGGGTAAGGGAATGCCTGATCCATGCAGTCTTGTAGGTACCGGTAGACGGCATATGTAAGTGATGCAGTGGCTGCAGTACTGTTGACCACTGGCTCAGGGTCCTTAAAGGAGACCACAGTAGTGTTCAGAATTGTGAATTCTGCCTTTGAGAAAGCCATGTGTATGGTAACCGGCAACACCCACAGCAATGGATGTCAATAGCAGAAGCCATTGTCCAAATAACATAGATTAACTTCAGCATGACAATATGTATTATCATACATGTATTGACACGTGTCTGCTAATCACACTTGCAAATGGCCGGTAAGACCAGGCTAAAGTGCCCATGATTTACCTAGTCTGGAGGTGTCGTTCCGACAATAAAGTGGCGATACTTCCCAACCGGGACCTCTGGGGATTAATTAAAGCGGTTGTTAACCTGCAACATTGGATGTACAACATTTGGGGTCTCAGAAAACATGGTTTCCGTAGCACTACACACTATGGGTAGTCAAGCAGACATCCGCGATTGGTGAACACACAGCAGCAGTCAAACCCACTGGCCACAAGGACACAGTCCGACAAGCTCTACACTTTACATATGCACAGTGGTGTCCATTGTAGGACCCAAAAATTCCATTCATTGAATGCCTGCTAGCCTCCGGCATCACCTACGTGAACTCATTGTCGCCACCACGTCACAGGTACACATATGCACCGCAAGCGTGTTCAATGTTGATGATAGCTGTCCATGAAATGCAGCACATATGCACAGAAATACCCAGGGTACCGAGTCCATAGCAGTGCGTCCACATCATAGTCCTGCACACATGAAGGATGTGTGATGTGTAGTGTCGACTGTTGCACTCAAGGGATCCTGGGTATGTAGAAATAGGGCCCGTGTCGCTTGGCAGGTAATCCTTTGTCCCGCCCGTGGTAGGGATGTGGGCGAGCACCTGCCTTACTCCCCACTAATAATGCAAAGCATCCACCGGAGAATGGTAAATGCAGGTGTGAAATGTGTACAGCCCTATACCAGTGTCCAGTAGGCAATTCTCATGGATGGACAAGCGATGACCAAGATGGCACCCATAACTGCAAACCCGTGGAATTACACTGCCGCAGTAAGGCATTACACAGGTAATACACATAGGGACTACACTTGACATTCCCCATACAAAAAACACAGACAACCAGCTGAGAAAGTCCAAAGCAAAAATGAGGTACTGTAGACACAGTCAGTGACCATTTAGAGCCCACCAGGAATTAAATGCAGTCACCATAGTTTATTGAAGCGCTTTTTGTCTGCTTCATAAGCAGACTTATTCAGAATACATACAATGCAGTCCAACCTACTACATTTAAAACCCTTAATTGGTCAGTAAATTAGATGTGCTAAGTATTAATTAAATGCCTTAAAGGCAAACAAGCAAAAACACTTTACTTGGGTTACAGATTCCACACAGTGAGTAAATCAGACATTGCTTCAAAAGGTACATTCTTCATAGAAAAATGAAAATATATGTATATATATGAAAGAAGAACCAACATAATGTTTTCCAAATGTCTGAGTGTTTAAGCTACATATATATGTTCTAGGGATTGTGCCAATATATTAAAAGAACTACAGACACCTAGTAATATAAATGAACCATAATATATAGAGATAAACCTTATGATTATGACTAATGTAAAATATATCAATGAAATGTAAAGATTCACAATGTGGTAAAGTAAATATTCATTTAGAAGGTGAGTTAAATAAATTAATTCAGACATCCTTGTCAAAATACTAACACAAGGCCAGCGAGGTGCTCGGCCTCACATGTACTGGGATGTTGTTCCACAGCATAGTGAGTGTCTGGGTGATGACTCTGTCCCACCAGCACATTCTATTAATGACAGTGTCAAGGTGTATGTCACCTGCCCTTGTGGTTCTGAGGGATCTAGATTCTTTAGGTGAAGCATAGTCATCAAATCTGGGTTCGACATGGCCTTGTATGCCAGGCACAGGTCACCTCTGGGCAAGTGGTATGCGACTGAATAGAGCTGGAATCCTTTCAGTCAGTCAGCATAACACATATTCCTGAGACCCTGCATCTGTTTGTCGATGAACTGTTGGGGCCTTTCCAGCTGCTGCAGGTGTCGGGTCAGATACATTCT
The DNA here is from genome assembly GCF_019279795.1 of Protopterus annectens. Lineage (NCBI taxonomy): Eukaryota > Metazoa > Chordata > Ceratodontiformes > Protopteridae > Protopterus > Protopterus annectens. The sequence continues at coordinate 1,089,829,434 of NC_056735.1, read as the reverse complement.
GAATGGGGCATTGTACCCAATCATAGGTCTAATGAGTGATGAGTACAAGGGGACAATGACCTCCCCTGATCTAGATGTGAATCCCTTCATGATGAGCTGGGCAATGTTGAAGGTCTACCTAACTACGTTAGCAACGTGTGTGTCGAATGAATGGTTACCAACAACCCGGGTCCCCAGATCCCTGGTAACTCCCTCTGTGCTCAGTGGATTGCCACCTATATGGTAGCTAGGGGTAACCTTGTTCTTCCCAAAGGGTATGACTATGCATTTCCGGCATTTAGCTGTAGGCCATGTCTCTGGCACCAGTTATCCACATCTGTGAGGCCCTTCTGAAGGATGTCTGTGGCAGATGTGTGTCCGACTATGGCACCCAGTTTGCAGTCATCTGCAAACATTGTCAGCCATAACCCCTGTGTTTGCTTGTACTTTGGAAATGTAGATGCTGAAAAATAGTGGACCCAGGACTGAGCCCCGTGGGACACCACCTGTGACCGGCTGTGAGTATGACATGGCGCCAGCAACTATGACCGTGGGGTTCTGTGACTTAGCCAGTTTGCAACCCATCTGGCATGTATGTATTCACATTCAAGCCGACGGGTTTATCAATGATACCTGAGGGGGTATTGTGTCAAAGGCCTTTGCCAGGCTGAGGTAGGCTGTATGGACTGCTTTACCCTCATCAATGGCCTTGGTGACTGATCCTAAAAAGTCAAACACGCTTAAAAGGCATGATCTGCCTTTGACCAAGCCAAACTGGGTTGGATCCAAAGTATGCAGGTCCCCTATGTCTTTATCTATGAGTTCCATTATGATCCTTCTCCATGGCTTTGCAGATAAGGCTTGTCAAGCTAATGGGATGGTAATTACCAGGGTCAGTGGAGGCACCATCCTTGTGAAGTGTGACTACAGTCGCCTTGTGCCACTACTTGGGTACGATCCTGAGGTGAGGCTAGAATTAAACAGCTGTCCTAACTGTGGGTTTAATTCCCCATTGAGTTCATGGAGTACACAGCTGGGACAACATCTGGTCCCATGGATGCTGTGTTTACTGCCTTGAGAGAGCATTTCCCACCTGCGTTACAGATGTTCCAGGATCTACAATCCTCTGGTATAGATATCTCCATGTGGGGGGGGGAGAAGTTAGCACCGAACCTGTCAGCCAGTATGTTGGCAATGTGTGTAGGTTCAGTCATCTTCACATCATTCTGAACCCAGTCTGAGCATATCTGGGAGTGCCTCCCAGGTGTCCAACATAGCTAAAGAAGGCCTTATGATTGTCTGTTGAGTCCTTGTTAATTTCTCTGTTGAATTTCCCCTGGATGATGTCATGACAGCTTGTAGTTCTTCACATATAATGAGCAAGGGTGTCTTACCTTACAAGTATTCCGCTCTATCTTGTAGTAGCTACCTCCTGTCATTGTAGAGCTTGTTCATGGCTGGGGTCCACCAGACTGGATGCTTGGCTTTGGTACAAAGAGTCTCAGTTTTGCATGGGATTGCCTGATCCATGCAGTCCTGTAGGTGCTGGTGGAAGGCATATGTACGTGATTCAGCGGTTTGAGTAATGTTTACCTCTGGCTCTGTCTCCTTAAAGGAGACCACAGTAGTGTTCAGAAGTGTGAATTCGGCTTTTGAGAAAGGCATATGTATGGTAACCGCCACCAGTGTGCACATGGAACATCATAGCAATAAACCACGGCCGGAGGTGGGTAAGGCTGGACATACCCACCGCAGACGTGGCTGCTCCGAGTCCGATGCCCGAGGGACCACACACATAGCCGGCCTTAGGCATAGGCCAACTAGGCAGCCGCCTAGGGCATTGCTCTACTCGGGGCACCTTTCCAGCCTTTATTTGGTGTAGGTAGACCAGGAGGGGGTGGCGGGTGATGTGGCGGTGGCACCAGGGAGTCCTTCTGCCTAGGGCACCACTTAACCTAAGGCCACTCTTGCCGTGGGTAAATACAGCAGTACCCACACCCAGACGCGGGTCATTGCTAGTATGCCATATCATCTATGGAAAGAAACCATATATTCCCAGACATAATGGCACAGCATAATGCCTGTCCGCCGCCCAAACGCAGACATACGGCACCCGCGGCGGTGCGGACGTACTACGCGAGATGTCCGTTACCAATGTCGACACTGTCTCGCTCTGTGAAACAAAGTCAACATAGCGATTCAATACTAAACAGCGACGGAGAGCCCGATGTCCCCGCTGTTGAGTTGTTCAACCTGTTCCGCCATGTTAAATGTGTGTAGCAGAGCGAACCGCCCAAACTAAGCAACGGACATGTCTGTGGCTCAGTGAAAGCCGCCACGCAATGTTAAACCCATGTAATATAGCGACACAGGTTATACATACCGAGGGTTAGTAATGGAAATAGGTCCGCTTGACCGACCGTGTGCAATTAGTATAACAAGATCTACAACGGGTACACCGCCAATCACGCACGGTTATGAATAATGGGGACATGGTATCATAGACACGACAAACCGCGCCCATGTGACTCATCTAACATTCGACACGGTCAGGGCAGTTCCGACACTGGGCGGACAAGACCAAACCCAAAGCACCACAGGAACACCCTGACAATCAAGGCCTGTATGAGGGGATATAAGCACCTGTGATCTGAACATCCCTGCGGTCATGACATATGCATCCTGGGCCATGAGCCAGAGGGAATAAGGAATGTTTAACATGTAGTACCGCACCTTTCCCAGCAGGAGAATGGATGCCTGTGACGGCGTGAGTGCGGGGTGGGGGTGGGGATATGTAAATGTAGCCAAGTACCATGGCTATGCATATTAATGGGACAGGACAGCTAACGGTAGTGGTCACAGTAACCGCAAACGGAATGCAGTCCCGCTTGAATTACGACTATAGAACATATACATGTGAACGGTACGTACGCGCCCATGCTGCAAAGACTGTTACATGTATAAAGGTGTAAGTGCGTTCTGCACACGTCCGTCAACCGGATCAGAGATATGTTACCGGAATAGTCACAACTAACACACACCACGTAACCACACAGACCCAGTAAACATATGTAAACAGAATACGGATATGCATGTGCGCGCCAGAACCCACAATTAGGAAATGCGAAAAGTGCGTGTGTGTGTCATCCACCAAGCAGGGAAGGTTAAGGATGTGTCCTCCACGTCAACCAGACATGTCTCAACAATGTTAGCCTCTGAAAGTATGGAATCGGGCAATGCCATGTAAAGTACCATTAGAAATAGTGAGAAACACACGCTATGTGATGAGACAAACATAGACTGTGGATAGAATAACGTATGTGTTAGTAGTATGGATTGATGACGGTTATGCATCAGTAACCCGACCCACTTGTCAGAAGGTGCCCCGCACGAATTCATGCTCAGTTGGCTCACACTTGTTGACCAGCCTAGGCTAGCTGGATATATGTCCAGTGTCAGCAGAGGCCCGTGGAGAAATTCTCCACACACAATAATAGCACAACATACCAAAGTACTCATATATGTAACCAAAGAAGAACAACAATAGAAAGTGTCCTGAAAGGACTGGTTACACACAGATCCCAGACGACAGACAGATATATGGCCAGTGGAAGCATCGCCACAATTATGGGATCAGGTCCCTAAAGTAGCAAGAAGGTCACACATGACACGCCAGCGAATTGCCAGATAGACACTGGTCAATGTAACACACAGCAAGAGTAAGGGCCAACTAGCCAGACACCATGCCAGAACCTGTACAGTGGAAAGGTATGGCATGGTAATTGATGTGTGTACACAGGTAATCCACAGACAGTAACAAAGAAAGGTATGAAACGAGGGGTTCACATGTACACATCTACACACAGCAGTCCGACGGCCCGTATATATGACGATGGACATAGATTTGTCACTTGAAAACAAGATGTAAACAACTACAGTTTATTCCATTTCATATTGATATAGTTATAATACAGTCATATTCATATGTAACATTGTGACACATTTACATTCATAATTATAAAATATATGCTTAGATTGTACATATTGATTCCATGCTTTGGAATCGTAATGCTACAATTATACACATTGATATACAATATCATGATCAACACACTACATTCTAAGGTTTACTCACAACAATTATCAAGTATGTTTCAATATACTGATTGTATTGACCAATATTGTATTTATATTAACACATTGTTGTCGTATTATTGTTTCCATTAAGTAATGTATGCAGCACTGATTTGTATATGTCACGTTATCATCAAGACTTGGAGCACTGTCCACTTAACTATGAGCAGGTTTATTGATTAATTGACTTTAAACTGACTCTGAAGGAAGTGTATAAGGGACGACTATGTAATGTATTTCAGACCGACGATGCCCCATGTTAGTGGGTGAAAGAGCTCAGTATCTTTTGACTGTGGAGTGTATCGTTTTTGTCATTGTCTGTTTTGGCCGATATATGTTCAATAATGTCTTTCATGAAGATGAGCAGGACTCAAGGTTTGCTGTATTTCCGCCTACTGGCACGTGGATATAGATAGGCCAAGTAATACATAATATGGGTAGTCAAACAGACATCCGTGATTGGGGAACATACAGCGGCAGTCAAAACCACTGGCCAGATGGTGACAGTCCAACACGTTCTACACTTTACATATGCACATCGGTGTCCATTGTAGGACAGCAAAAATTGTACCGTGCGCAATATCGACCAGCTGCGATCGACCCAGACAGAGTGACAGCCGTGACTACGGCACAGCTAGACATATGCACCACCAGCGTGTTTAAGGTTGATGATAACTGTCCATGAAATGCAGGACATATGAACAGAAATCCCCAGATTGTCGTGTCCATAGAAGTGCGTCCACATCCCAGTCCCGCACACATGACGGGTGTGTAATGGGTACCGTGGAGGGTTGCAGCCATGGGATCCTGGGTATGCAAAGATGGGGCTCGGTGTTGTTTGGCAGATAATCCGTCCCGCCTGGGAGGGCTGTGGGTATAGCACGTGCCTTACTCCCCACTAATGATGCAAAGCATCCACTGGATAATGCTAAAAGCAGGTGTGAAATGTGTACAGCCCTATATCAGTGTCCAGTAGGCAATTCCCATGGATGGACAAGTGTACGACCAAGATGGCACCTATAACTGGAAACCTGGTGGAATTACACAGCCGCGTAAGGCATAACACAGGAAATACAGATAGGGACTACAGTAGACACTCCCCATACAAAGTCAGACCGCCGTAATACCGCGCATACAGCACTCGATCTGCCAGCAACAACATGAGGATCACTCGCCCATACTGCGGAACAAATGGGCACCTGTGGAACACATACTAATGGCACACTAACAACCTCAACTAGGAAGGTCATACGATGTTTCAACACTAGCTGCCTCAAGATATAACTAACATCCTTCAATGAATAAATAGGGTATACATGTTCTGGCTGTTTTATATTGACAATACAGTGGCGATATGTCCTACTGGGCCTTCTGAGGATTACTTAAAGCAGTTGCCAACCTGCAGCATTACATCAATACCATTTGGGTTAATCGTAGTAGAACATGGGTTTCATAGCACAACATAATATGTGTATTCAAACACACATCCGCGATTGGGGAACATACAGCAGCGGTCACAACCACTGGCCAGATGGACACAGTCCAACATGTTCTACATTTTACATATGCACATTTGTGTCCATTGTAGGACCCAAAATTTGTCCTTTGCAACGCCAACCGGTGCGAAAGGAAGACCAAGATGAACTACAGCCGTGACTACGGCACAGCTACATATATGCACCGCCAGCGTGTTCAAGGTTGATGACAGCTGTCCATGAAATGCGGACATATGCACAGAAATCCACAGATCGTCGCGTCCACAGATGTGGGCCCACATCCCATTCCAGCACACATGGAGGATTTGCAATGGGTACTGTCGAGGGTTGCAGCCATGGGATCGTGGGTATGCAGAAATGGGTGTTGGAGATGATTGGCAGATGATCCATTGTCCCGCCCCATGGGAGGGATGTGGGTACAGAACATGCCTTACCCCCCACCAATAATGACAATCATCCACCGGAGAATGCTACATGCAGCTGTGAAATGGGTACAGCCCTACACCAGTGTCCAGTAGGCATTTCCCAAGGATGGACAAACGACGGACAAGATGGCACCCATAATAGCAAACCTGGTGGAATCACACAGCTGTAGTAAGGCATAACACAGGAAATACAGATGGAAACAACAGTAGACACACCCCATAGAAATCTATCCTGTCGCGAATCCCGCGACACAGCAACCAAGCTGCTAGCAAGTATATGGGGATCACCCGCTTCCACCCGCTGAACATACGGGCGACCTGTGGAACACATATTAATGGCACACCAACAACGACAACTAGGAAGGTCATAGTATGGTTAAACTATGGCATTCCCACCCATAAATAACATCCTTTCATGAATAAATAGGTTCTACATGTACCAGCTGTGTTATAATGACAATACAGTGGCGGATAGTTCACAATGGGACCTCTGAGGATTACTTAAAGCAGTTGCCAACCTGCAGTACTACAGTAACACCATATGGGTTAATTGTGGAAGGACACGGGTTCCGTAGCACTACATAATATGGGTAGGCAAACAGACATCCGCGACTGGGGAACATACAGCGGCGGTCAAACCCACTGGCCGAATGGACACAGTCCAACATGTTCTACACTTTACATATGCACATCGGTGTCCATTGTAGGACCCAAAAATTTCTCCTTACGTGTTGGCAACAGGCTGCAATCCAAGTGACCCAGAAGAGGTGACAGCCGTGACTACGGCACAGGTAGATATATGCACCACAAGCATGTTCAAGGGTGATGACAAGTGTCCATGAAATGCAGGACATATGAATAGGACTCCCCAGGTTGCTGCGTCCATAGACTCACATCCCATTCCCGCACACATGAAGGATGTGCAATGGGTACTGTCGAGGGTTGCAGACATGGGATCGTGGGTATGCAAAATGGGTCTCGTGTGGATTGGCAGATGATTCGTTGTCCCGCCCAGTGAGGGACGTGGCATGGCATATGCGCATTCCGCACTAATAATGCCAATCATCCACCGGAAAATGCAGAATGCAGCTGTGAAATGTGTACAGCCCTATACTAGTGTCCAGTAGGCAGTTCCCATGGATGGACAAACGTACGGCCAAGATGGCACCCATAGCTGCAAACCTGGGGGAATCCCACAGCTGTTGCAAGGCATAACCCAGGAAATACAGATAGGGACTACAGTAGACACTCCCCATACAAAGCCAGACCGCTGGGCAGATACCGCGCACACAGCACTCAATCTGCCAGCACATAAATGGGGATCACACGCCCATACAGCAGAACAGATAGGTGAACTGAGGAACCATACCAATGGCACAATATCAACGTCAGCTGGGAAAGACATACGATGGTCAAACTATGGCATTCCCACCAATGAAAGACATCCTTCAGTGAATTAATAGGATTGATGTCACTTGACCATGGAAAACACCCAATCAACAATAAAGACTCGCTGGCACCCTATGGCCACAAACCATGTCACACATAGGTAGATGGAACAGTCAACTTAAACATTTCATCCACGACAGGTCACATATGGTATCCAAAGGTTCTTCATAGACATGTATGCGCTATCACCCGTAGGCCCCGTGAGACTTACACATAACATGGAAGCATCCAGGCTTTAAATATCCACCCTTACACTTCCATTTGTCACTTTCTATGCGAACAATGAACATGTAGCCACAGCATGAAAAGCACAGACGCACTGCTAACGACACACACACATGTCAACATCTCAGAAAGCATCCTATGAACACACGATTACATAATATTGTATTATGACAAACAAATAAACCAGAGAAGTCTCAGATCGACACAAGTTCTTAATGTTTAAACAGTTTATTAAACATGCAACGTTTTCATTGCTTAACTTCTTCAGAAAGCAATTCTACAAACACAATCAACAATGTGAGTTTTAACGAGTTCTTAAATCTCACATTGTTGATTGTGAACATGTTTAGAATTTGCTTTTTTCTGAAGAAGTTGTGAAAGCAACGAAAACGTTGCATGTTTTAATAAACTGTTTAAACGTTAAGAAGACTTGTGTTGTGTCGAACTACGGGGACTGTTCTTGCCGCAGGTTGCTGGTTTGTTTGTTTTTCACGGTTTTGCAGTTTTTCCGTTTTTCCGTAGTATGATATTGTACTATGTCGAATCCTCAACAATCGAAGACCTAACAATGTATGTGGAAGATATGCATAGCATATCACTGTAATACAACGGTACAGAACTGACAGAGTGGACAAATGTATGTTAACCCTACATCTGTATCTACACTACATTCCCGTTACGGGTGTTTGCTCCACCTGCCTCTCAAAAGATGCCTCAGCAGTTAACCATCGGTCAGCCCTGGTGTGTGGCCAACCTCCACCTACTAATCTATCTACATCCGCATTCATCAGCATAGCTGAGGAGGTCCCTCCTGTGGTGTTATAATCTAGACGTCAAAACACCGAATGTAGACGATGCCTTGTGATGTGCCCATAGCCGGCCGTAGGCATACGCCAATCCTGCGGCTGCCCAGGGTGCCGCCTAGTAGGGCCACCTGTCTAGTAGGCGTGTCACGAGGTATACCGAGATGGGTGCACCATGTGTTGTGGTGGCGGCGCCATGTAGCCCTCACAGCCTAGGCAGCGGCCGATCTAAGGCCGCTGCCGCCGGAGGGGTAGTACAGTCTGCAGGTATGTGCAGACGCACATGTAACAGCGGTCCACAAGGATACCCATAGTGGCGACAGCTGCACACATGGCTATAGCGACACACACACGCCATGCATACAGCACAGTTAGACATACACACACCATAAATAGGCAAGTACACACAAGGTGTATGTCGTGTCAGGACAGCAAGGATAGCTGTCTGCCACGTTATCCAGCAGATGTCTATGAGGTGTTCTGGAATACGGACGGTGCATGGACAATGTGTGGATATGCAACATACCACAGTTATATGTGTCAGCCGTGCAAATATGCGATACATGGGGAAGACAGCTGTCCATGGTAGAGCAGCGGTACGTCCACAACATAGGTACATAGATATACAAAGAAAGAGATACAGACGGACACATCCGCAGGCCCGGAGTGTAATGTACACAGCAGCACCCCACCACACCATAGTAGGGTGCACGTGGAGAACACGCCACGGAGGTCGCACCCAAACAAGCACACAAGCAGTACACGAGCTGCGCCCCGCCATCCACAAACACAAGGATGGCGCCAGGTTATGGGTGTTCCGCGAAACCTCAAAGCCATACCGTATGAACCCATGCAGCTGGGAGCCTGACACACACACACATGTGGCACTATGATGATTGACCACACCCCCACATACCCAACCGCAAGACAAACGCATAACACAGGTATGGTATGCGCCACGTGGACCACCGAGTACAGCACCAGCAGAGGCACATGTACAGGTGGGTGGCAACAACCGTACAGGAATGGCTGCTGGTAGGCAAGGTATGTGTTTTGAAGCATCTAAAAGCATGTTCATCCGCAGAGGCAGCTGGAAAACACACACACACACGGAAGGGCCGTGGAGCTGAACCTATGCCCACGCCTATCTACATGAACTCACTACAGTATGAAGCATTTACAGAACGCATACCGAGTTATGAG
>NC_056735.1:1089803122-1089819220 GCF_019279795.1 Protopterus annectens | reverse complement strand
GCCCCACAGCTGTCGTTCTTCTGGGTCTCTCAATCACAGCTGGTTGGACATTGGCGCGTACGGATGAATCTTTTGGGGTCCTACTATGAACGACCATTGTGCATATGCCACAGGCCGTAGACCTTGTTGGACTGTGTTACATCTGGCCAGTGGGTTTGACTGCTGCTGTATGTTCCCCAATTGCGGATGTCTGCTTGCTACCCATATTATGTAGTGCTATTTCCGTTAACCAGGTTATTCTAAACTGAAACTTCGGATGGGGTGTAAATCCAATGATGCAGGCTAGGAAATGCTTTTAACTTCAAATCCTCAGATGTCCCATTAGGAAATTTCTGCCACTGTATTGTCAAAATGACACAACCAAAACATGTAGATCCTATTAATTCATTGAAGGATGTTCTTTATATGCGTGAAACGCCATAGCAGTTTGGCGCGATCCTATGACTTTCCTAGTTGACGTTGTTGGTGTGCCATTAGTATGTGTTCCGCAGGTCGCCCATTTGTTCCGTAGTATGGTAGCGAGTGATCCCCATTTCTTGCTGGCAGATTGAGTGCTGGCATGTATGCCGGTATCCGCATGGCGGTCTGACTTTGTATGTGGGAGTCTCTGCTGTAGTCCCTATCACCCTTGTATTCCTGTGTTATGCCTTACTACAGCTGTGTAATTCCACCAGGTTTGCAGTTATGGGTGCCATCTTGGTCGTGACATTTGTCCATCCTGGGAAATGCCTACTGGACACTGGTATAGGCTGTACCTTTTCCATTTGGCACAGCTTGCATTTAGTATTTTATGCGGTGGATGATTTTCATTATGTGGTGGGGGTAAGGCATGTGCTATACCCACATCCCTCACAAGGCGGAGACAACGGATTATCTGCCAAACAACACCGAGCCCCATTTTTTGCATACCACGCATCCCATGGCTGCAGCCCTCGGCGGTACCCATTATACATTCTTTCATGTGTGCTTGGGACTAAGATGTGGACGCACTTCTATGGACTCGGCCATATGGGTATTTCTGCTCATTATGTCCTGCATTTCATGGACACACCTGTCATCAACCTTAAACACGCTGGTGGTGCACTATGTCCTAACTGTGCCCGTAGTCATGGCTGTTACTCTCCTTCAGGCGATCGCTCGCTCCATCAAGTTTATATTGCATAGGGTTAAATTTTTGGGTCCTACAATGGACACCGATGTGCATATGTAAAGTGTAGAACCTGTTGCACTGTGTCCATCTGGCCAGTGGGTTTGACTGCTGCTGTATGTTTCCCAATCACGGATGTGTGTTTGACTACACATATTATTTAGTGCTATGACATCCAGGTCTTTCAAACCTGAAACCGAATGGTGTACATCCAAAGATGCAGGTTAGCAACTGCTTTACATAATCCTCAGAAGTCACAATAGGAAATATCCGCCACTGTATTGTCAAAATAACACCACCATAACATGTGGATCCTATTAATTCATTGAAGGATGTTCTTTATATGTGGGTACACCATAGCTTAACCATCCTATAACCTTCCTAGTTGACGTTGTTGGTGTGCCATTACTATGTGTTCCGTGATCGCCCATTTGTTCCGCAGTATGGGAAGCGAGTGATCCCCATTTTCTTGCTGGCAGATTGAGTGATGTCTACGCGGTATTCGCCGGTCTGGCTTTGTTTGGGGTGTGTAGTGTGGTCCCTATCTGTATTTCTGTGATATGCCTTACTGCAGCTGTGGAATTACACGGCTTTGCAGTTATGGGTGACCATCTTGGTTGTACATTTGTCCGTCCATGGAATTACCTACTGGACACTGGTATAGGGCTGTACACATTTCACAGCTGCATTTAGCATTCTCGGTGGATGATTTGCATTATTAGTGGGAGTAACGCATGTGCTATACCCACATCCCTCCTACCGGGCGGACGACGGATTATCTGCCAATCAACACCGAGCCCCATTTCTGCATACCCACGATCCCATGTCTGCAACCCTCGGCGGTACCCATTGCACATCCTTCATGTGTGCGGGAATGGGATGTGACGCACGTCTATGGACTTCGCAATCTGGGGAGTCCTATTCATATGTCCTGCATTTCATGGACACTTGTCATCAACCTTGTACACGCTGGTGGTGCACATATCTAGCTGTGCCGTAGTCACGCTGTCAGTTCTTCTGGGTCTCGATCGCAGCTGGTTCACATTGCGTCTGGATAAATTTTTGAGGGTCCTACAATGGACACCAATGTGCATATGTAAAGTGTAGAACTTATTGGACTGTGTCCATCTGGCCAGTGGGTTTGACTGCTGCTGTATGTTCAGCAATCACGGATGTCTGTTTGAGTACCCATATTATGTAGTGCTACGTAAACCGGGTTTTTCTACACTGAACCCAAATGGTGTTATTCCAATGATGCAGGCTAACAATTGCTTCAACTAATCCGCAGATATCCCATTAGGACATTCCCACTTCTGTATTTGTCAAATTAATACGACCAAAACGTGTAGATCCTATTGATTCATTGAAGGATGTTCTTTATATGTGGGTACACCATAGCTTAACCATCCTATAACCTTCCTAGTTGACGTTGTTGGTGTGCCATTAGTATGTGTTCGGGAGGTCGCCCATTTGTTCCAGCGGTATGGGCAGTGATCCTCATTCTCTTGCTGGCAGATTGAGTGCTGTGTACGCCGGTATCCGCACGGTGGTCTGACTTTGTATGTGGAGTCTCTACTGTAGTCCCTATCTGTATTCCCTGTGTTATGCCTTACTACAGCTGTGTGATTCAACCTGGTTTGCAGTTATGGGTGCCATCTTGGCCGTACGTTTGTCCATCCATGGGAACTGCCTAATGGACACTGGTATTGGGCTGTACACATTTCACAGCTGCATTTAGCATTCTCCGGTGAATGATATGCATTATTAGTGTGGAGTAATGCATATGCTATACCCACATCCCTCACACGGGGTGGGACAACGGATCATCTGCCAATCAACACCGAGACCCATTTCTGCATACCCACGATCCCATGGCTGCAACCCTCGGCGGTGCCCATTGCACATCCTCCATGTGCGGGAATGGGATGTGGACGCACTTCATGGACTCAACAATCTGGGGATTTCTGTTCATTATGTCCTGCATTTCATGGACAGTTGTCATCAACCGGACACGCTGGTGGTGCATATATGTAGCTGCCGTAGTCACGGCTGTCACTTCATCTGGGTCTCGATCGCAGCAGGTTGACATTGCGTACGGATACATTTTTGGGTCCTACAATGGACACCAATGTGCATATGTAAAGTGTAGAACTTGTTGGACTGTGTCCATCTGGCCAGTGGGTTTGACTGCTGCTGTATGTTCAGCAATCACGGATGTCTGTTTGAGTACCCATATTATGTAGTGCTACGTAAACCGGGTTTTTCTACACTGAACCCAAATGGTGTAATTCCAATGATGCAGGCTAACAATTGCTTTAACTAATCATAGATATCCCATTAGGACATTCCCGCCTCTGTATTGTCAAATTAACACGACCAAAACATGTAGATCCTATTAATTCATTGAGGGATGTTCTTTATATGTGGGTACACCATAGCTTAACCATCCTATAACCTTCCTAGTTGACGTTGTTGGTGTGCCATTAGTATGTGTTCCGCAGGTTGCCCATTTGTTCCGCGGTATGGAAGCGAGTGATCCCCATTCTCTTTCTGGCCAGTGGTTTTGACTGCTGCTGTATGTTCCCCAATCGCGGATGTGTGTTTGACTACCCATATTATGTAGTGCTACGAACCCATGTTTTACTACGATTAACCCAAATGGTGTTAATCTAATGCTGCAGGTTGGCAACTGCTTTAACTAATCCTCAGAAGTCCCAGTAGGACATATACACCACTGTATTGTCAATATAACACAGCCAGAACATGTAGAACCTATTAATTCATTGAAGGATGTTCTTTATAAGCGGGAACGCCAGTGTTTAAACATCCTATGACCTTCCTAGTTGACGTTGTTGGTGTGCCATTAGTATGTGTTCCACAGGTCGCCCATTTGTTCCACAGTATGGCAGCGAGTAATCCCCATGTTGTTGCCGGCAGATTGAGTGCTGTGTACGCCGGTATTGCGACGGCGGTCTGGATTTCTATGGGGAGTGTCTACTGTAGTTGCCATCTGCATTTCCTGTGTTATGCCTTACTGCAGCTGTGTAATTCCACCGGGCTTGCAGGTATGGGTGCCATCCTGGTCGTAGGCTTGTCCATCCATGGGAATTGCCTACTGGACACTGTTATGGCCTGTACACATTCCACACCTGCATTTAGCATTATCCGGTGGATGCTTTGCATTATTAGTGGGGAGTAGGTCATGTGCTACACCCACATCCCTCCCATGGGGCGGGACAACGGATTATCTGCCAAACAACACCGAGCCCCATTTCTGCATACCCAAGATCCCATGGCTGCAACCCTCGACAGTACCCATTACACATCCTTCATGTGTGCGGGACTGGGATGTGGGCGCACATGTATGGACTCATCGATCTGGGGATTTCTGTTCATATGTCCTGCATTTCATGGACACCTGTCATCAACCTTAAACACGCTGGTGGTGCATATGTCTAACTGTGCAGTAGTCACGCTGCTCAGCGTCATCTGGTGGGCCAGTAGCGGCTGGATGGAATTCTGTTAGGATAAATTTTGGGTCCTACAATGGACACCAATGTGCATATGTAAAGTTAGATGTTGCTGGACTGTGTCCAACTGGCCAGTGGTTTTGACTGCTGCTGTATGTTCTCCAATCGCGGATGTCTGTTTGACTACCCATACTACGTGGTGCTACGTAAACCAGGTGTTTTAGAACTGAGAACAAATGGTGTACATCCAAAGATGCAGGTTAGCAACTGCTTTAAATTAACCTCAGGCATCCCAATAGGAAATATCCGTCATTGTATTTTCAACATAACACCACCAGAACATGTTGATCCCCTATGTATTCATTGAAGCATGTTTTCTTTATAGGTGGGAACGCCATAATTTACATATCCTAGTTGACGTTGTTGGTGTGCCATTAGTATGTGTTCCACAGGTCGCCCATCTGTTCCGCAGTATGGTAGCGAGTGATCCCCATTTTGTTGCTGGCAGATTGAGTGCTGTGTACGCGGTGTTGCATGCATGGTCCAGCTTTGTATGGGGAATGTCAACTGTAGTCCCTATGTGTATTTCCTGTGTTATGCCTTACTGCGGCTGTGTAATTCCACCTGGTTTGCAGTTATGGGTGCCATCTTAGTCGTACGCTTGTCCATCCATGAGAATTGCCTACTGGACACTGGTATAGGGCTGTACACATTTCACACCTGCATTTAGCATTCTCCGGTGGATGCTTTGCATTATTAGTGGGGAGTAAGGCAGGTGCTACGCCCACATCCCTCCCACGGGGCGGGACGACGGATTATCTGCCAAACAACACTGAGCCCTGTTTCTACATACCCAGGATCCCTTGGCTGCAACACTCGACAGTACCCATTACACATCCTTCATGTGTGCGGGACTGGGATGTGGACGCACTTCTATGGACTCGGAACTCTGGGGATTTCTGTGCATATGTCCTGCATTTCATGGACACTTGTCATCAACCGTAATAACGCTGGTGGTGCATATGTCTAGCCGTGCTGTAGTTACGGGTGTCGCTTCTTCTGGTTGAACGGTAACAGCTATATGATGTTCCATAGGTATCAATGTTTGGGTCCTACAATGGACACCAATGCGCATATGTAAAGTGTAGAACTTGTTGGACTGTGTCCATCTGGCGGGTGGTTTTGACTGAACTTCCTAGTTGACGTTGTTGGTGTGCCATTAGTATGTGTTCCACAGGTCGCCCATTTGTTCCGCAGCATGGCAGCGAGTAATCCCCATTTTGGTGCTGGCAGATTGAGTGCTGCGTACGCCGGTATTCGCAGACGGGCAGTCCGACTTTGTATGGGGAGTGTCCACTGTAGTTCCCACCTGTATTTCCTGTGTTATGCATTCCTGCAGCTGTGTAATTCCACTGGGTTTGCAGTTATGGGTGCCATCTTGGCGGTACGTTTGTCCATCCATGGGTAATGCCTACTGGACACTGGTATAGGGCTGTACACATTTCACAGCTGCATTTAGCATTCTCTGGTGGATGTTTTGCATTATTAGTGGGGGGGGGTAAGGCATGTGCTATACCCACATCCCTCCCACGGGGCGGGACAATGGCTTATCTGCCAAACAACACTGAGCCCCGTTTCTGCATACCCAGGATCCCATGGCTGCAACAGTCATCAGTACCCATTACAAATCCTTCATGTGTGCGGGACTGGGATGTGGACGAACTTCTATGGACTCGACAGTCTGGGGTTTTCTGTTCTTATGTCCTGCATTTCATGGACACTTGTCATCAACATTAAACACGCTGGTGGTGCATATGTCTAGCTGTGCCAGGGTCACGACTGTTGCTTCTCCTGGTTGGACAATGAAGGCTGGCAGGTATTCCGTACGGGACAATTTTTGGGTCCTACAATGGACACCAATGTGCATATGTAAAGTGTAGAGCTTGTCGGACTGTGTCCATGTGGCCAGTGGTTTTGACTGCTGCTGTATGTTCCCCAATCACGGATGTCTGCTTGACTACCCATAGTATGTAGTGCTACGGAAACCAGGTTTTCCAAAACCAGAACCAAATGGTGTACATCCAATGATGCAGGTTTACAACCGCTTTAAATAATCCCCAGAGGTCCCAGTAGGGAAGTATTGCCACTTTATTGTCGGAATGACACCACCATAACAGGTAAATCACGAGCACTTTGGCCCGGTCTTACCGGCCATTTGCAAGTGTAATTAGCAGACACATATCAATAAATGTATAATAATACATATTGTAATACTGAAGTTAATCTATGTTATTTGGACAATGGCTTCTGCTATTGACATACGATGCTGTGGGTGTTGCCGGTTACCATACACATGGCTTTCTCAAAGGCCGAATTCACAATTCTGAACACTACTGTGGTCTCCTTTAAGGACCCTGAGCCAGTGGTCAACATTACTCAAGCCACTGCATCACTTACATATGCCTTCTACCAGCACCTACAGACTGCATGGATCAGGCATTCCCTTACCCAACTGTGGTTCATTGTACCAATGCCAAGCATCCAGTGTGGTGTACCCCAGCCATACACAAGCTGTACAACAAGAGGAGGTGGGTACTACAAGGCAGAGCAGACACCTTGTGAGGTATGACACCCTTGCTCATTATATGTGAAGAGCTACAGGCTGACATGACATAGTCCGGGGCAGGTTCCACAGATATATCTCCAAGGACTCGACAGACAATCATACGGCCTTCATTTGCTATGCTGGACACCTGGGAGGTAACTCCCAGATATGCTCTGACTGGGTTCACAATGATGTGGAGTTTACTGAACATACACACATTGCCAACATACGGGCTGACAGGTTCGGTGAAGACATCTCCACCCCCTCCCCCCTACATGGAGAGATGTCTGTACCAGCGGTTTGTGGTCCCCGAATGTTCTGTAACGCATGGGTGGGACATGCTCTGTCCAAGGTAGTGAACACAGCATCCATGGGACCAGCTGGTGTCCCGACTGTGTACTCCGCGATCTCATTGAGGAATTAGACCCACAGTTAGGACAGTTGTTTATTCTTAGCCTCACCTCGGGTAACGTACCCAAGTTGTGGCGCACGGCGACTGTAGTCCCACTTCACAGGGCCAGTGCCTCCACTGACCCTGGTTATTACCGTCCCATTACCATGAGAAGACTTATCTGCAAAGACATGGGAAGGATCATACTGCGCCCGTAGATGACGACATAGGGGACCTGCATACTTTGCATCCAACCCAGTTTTGCTTGGTCAGGGGCGGTTCATGCATTTAAATCCTGGTTGACATTTTAGGGACAGTCACCGAGGCCATTGATGAGGGTCATGCAGTCCATACAGCCTACCTCGACCTGGCAAAGGGCTTCAACACAATACCCCCCTCGGGTATCATTGATAAACCCATCGGCTTGGATGTGAACACGTACATCGCAGGATGGGTTGCAAACTGGCTAGGTGACACAACCCACGCGGTCATAGTTGCTGGCAGCATGTCGGACTTACTGCCTGTCACAGGCGGTGTCCCACGGGGCTCTGCCCTGGGTCCACTTTTTCTACATCTACATTTCCACCAGTACAAGCACACAGGGGTGTTATGGCTGACATTGTTTGTAGATGACTGCGAACCGGTGCCATAGTGGGACGGACATCTGACACAGATATCCTTCAAAGGGCCTCCCAGATATGGATATCTGCTGTCAGGGACATGGCCTACAGCTAAATGCCAGGTGATGCATAGTCATACCCATCGGAAAGAACGAGGTCACCCCTGTCCGGCATATGGGTGGCAGTAAACTGAGCATGGGGGGAATTACCAGGGATCTGGGGACCCAGGTTGTCAGTCACCATTCGTTCGACACACACGTTGCTATCGTGGTTCGGTAGAACTTCTACATTGCCCGCCTGATCGTGCAGGGATTCACATCTAGATCAGGGTAGGTCATCGTCTCCTTGTACTCATTACTCATTACACCTATGATTGAGTACATTGCCCCATTCGGAAGGTATCTGACCCGACACCTACAGCAGCTGGGAAGGCCCCATAGGTTAATCATCAGACAGATGCAGGGTGTCAGGGATTTGTGTTATGCTGCCCCACTGTAAGGACTCCTGCTCCATTCAGTCACATACCTCTTGTTCAGTGTTGACCTGTGCCTGATATACGAGGCCATGTCGACCCATATTTGATGACTATGCTTCACCTACTGGATCTACATCCTCGGAACCACAAGGGCAGGTGACGCGTGAACCTTGACACGGTCATTAATAGAATGTGTTGGAGTGACACATACATCACCCAGACACTCACTATGCTGTGGATCTACATCACAGTACATGTGAGGCAGAGAACCTTGCTAGCCTTGTTCGAGGGGGATCTTGTCCGTTGGATGGGGATTGCAGATATACCCCAGGGATTACATCATTGTCACTGCTTGACAGAGGTACAGCAATATAATAGGCATTTATCTCCAGACCGGAGGGTTGGCAAAGGAAACCTAACTATGGCCTAGGGTTATGGCTGCCCTTGGGTAGATAGCCTACTCTGTACCTATGGACCTATGAACCTATGTTCATAGTTTGTCCCATTCACACTTGTCTATCCCCTATCCTCTTTCTCATGTGTATATTTCTGTGGCACGTGATTGAACTCTGCATTACCTGCAGGTATGCTGTCTACAGTGCACATACGTCACGGTTGATTACAGTGTATCTGTATACCTACCTCTGTGATACTGAGGACTACCACACATCCTTCACAGCATTACATGCATATGTCCATTCTATTATTCTTTGGCCTAAGGGGGGGTGTTAAGGCAATGGTTACACGTGTCCCTGTATGTGCGCGCGTCATGGTGGTCTTTGACCAGCCTCCGTTGCTGTCGTGGGATGGACGGTGGTGTTGGTGTGTGTTTGGCATGTGCTTTCACTGCCGGTACATCTGTGGGAGGTGGGGTTGGCACATGTTCCTCTTTGCAGGGGACCCCATCCTGGACTTTTGTGTCATGCATCTACACTTGGCACGTGCCATATGTCCTGTGCTATTCCCACAGTCATGTATGCCTTCATGCATTACTACTGCATGTTACTGGCTGTTTGTATGTGGTACACATGGCTATTATGGTGGATGGCTTGGCCTATTCCCATGCTATGACATACCCATCCATCCAGGCATGTGCATGTTATTCCATCCTTTGCGTTGGCCGTGGGTGTTTGGCCGTCCGGCAACGCTACTCTCAACATGTGATGTCCCACCTTCCCCTTCTGTGCCTGTGACACCCTGTTAGGGCGTCCTGTTTGGTAGGCAGATGTTCCGCTATATGTGTTGTGTTTGACATGTCTGCATAGCTAATCATCGGTACGGTGGCTGAACATACCGCCTTGTCCAGATGTGTACAGTTATGGGCACCGTGGTGTGTGCACGCCTATGGGGTTTTGACAGGTCCATACCACATGCGGGATGTACACATTCTGCCGACACATTCACATGCAGCCATTTGGATATCTGTACCTGAGGCGGGTTGTTAACATGTGGGGTACATATTTGCCCGCGTGGCACTGCCTAGGACAATACTTCTTACCACATTTCAGGTATGCCCATTGTGTGTAGGTGTGTAGCTGCGCAAGGCTGCTAGCTGGGTTGGGTGCACGGTCGTACGTGGGTGCGGGTTACATGCTATGACGGGGCTGTTGTGTATTACATTTGCATGCATGAGTTCTGCTTCTGGATATTACGCTTAGACATACTCCGTCCTATGTGTATGCGACGAGCACGTTGCTGGGTGTGGTACATGTTGCTATGCACATGTTTGCCTGTGTTTAGGGTATCTTGTTTCCTTCTTGTTGTTATATCGACACAGCTACCCGGCTGTGTACTCTCACTACTGCTGGTGACCATGCCCATGTCGCTACTTCTATGTCGGTGCGGCGCGCTGACATGCTGCGGTACACCTTCACTGGGTATGCCCACTGACAGTGCATTGCAGGACGGACACGGTATTACGCGTATCCTTTGTTCCTTGGACGGGTACACTTAGGACTTCGTGGGTTAATGTTTGGTTCTCCGTTTTGTTGGAATGGGTACTATGTTGCATAGTCTGCGTATGTTTCATTCTCCGTGGGCCCTGGCTGGTGCGGTTACTATTACAGGCGGACTGTGGAAGTCAGCACTTTAGGTTGCTCATCGCCTGCCGGCTTGGCCACGCCTCCGGACGCATCCTACTTGGGCTCGCTCATGTGCCCTACGCACGTGTCTGTGGTTGCGGCGCGCACTCATTACTATGCATATGGCGCTGCTACGCCGACTATTCACTGCACTGCCGGCGCAAGCCTTACACCGGCCTTGCGCCGAGCTTCATGAATCCCGGTGATTGTGTATACAACTGATGTATGGTAACAGCTTCAGTCTCATATAAGCTATTTAGTATTAGAATATAAGAAATATATACAGAAATATGTAATTGACTGGTGAAAAGGGGTGAGATGATGATTTTATTATGGAATTAAATATATTTTGTCAATGATGAAGTTTAGTATTTATCCTTTGTTGACCAATTTAGTCCCACTAGGCTAGTGGCCTCTTCTTAGGGAAGAATTGAGGAGGTATTTATACTGAGTAAGAGAAGTTTGGTCAGAACACCGGGGAAATTTCAGTACTCTGCTCAGCAAGTACTGTGGAATCTTTTACATCCACCTGCGCTACCACCAACTCAGGCAGATGGGGCCTTGGTTCAACAACTCATCCAAAAGATAACACATTCAGGAATGCAGCACCTCCCTTATGTTGCACTGCAGTGTCAGTATTTTAAAATATACCAAATTGCATGGGGTAGGACTAGAACCCACAGACTTCTAATCTTCTCACACCAAAAAAGTATGCTACCTTATGAGCTACTGACACTATAAAATACTGACTTGTGAAATGGTAGTCTTAGCTGATAAAGTGTGTCCTTCTATAGTCATCCCTAAAGTGACCTTTATGATGTTTCTTCTGAATAGTTGTAAGTTGTTTGATTTTCTCATTTCTTGGTGGAATGTTGTTCCAGTATGATGGAGATATTTTAGCAATGTTTTTTGCACTAATTGCTATTAAGGAGTCTGTGGAGCTTGATACCATCTTTGCTTCATGAACGTAGATGATGTTCCTTCTTTAGTGGAGTACAGTAACTTTCACTTAATAGTTTGAAAGTGGTTTCCAGCTACATAAATACATGCACTGACCTCATTGTGCCCCATAAAGACATATGGATATAATCAAACAATAAATTATGGATTAACTCAGAGGTTTGATCTGTGCTTCATGCCCACTCCAATGCATATGCATCAAGCAATATCAGCAAGTATAAAAAATCTAGATATGACTTATGCAGAGCTATCAGAGCAGCAAAGGAGAATTAGTCATAAGCTGGAGGGCTATTATTTGACTGCTGATACATGGCTTATGTGGCAAGGCCTGAAAGACCACATAGGCTAGAGACAAAGGTAGAGGGATGACTACTGACAGCCAGTTTTCACCGGACAATTTTAGTGACGTGTATGCCCAGTTTGAGGTCCAAAACACCAAGTCAAAGGGTGCCACCATAAGAGAGAAGGGCAGACAGGAGGCATCACCACCTTTCCCAATATCACCAGCAAGTGTGGCAAAGTCCTTGATGAGGATAAATCCCCAGAAGGCAACTGGTCCAGATAATATTGCTGGAAGGACACTCAAAACCTTTGCTTCAATGCTTGCTGATGTTCTGGTTGATATATTCAATCTGTCCCTTGCACAAGCTACAATTCTCAATTTTTATGAGGCAACCACTATTATTCCACTGCTGAAAAAGGGCAAAGCCAACTGTCTGAATGACTACTGGCCGGCTGCATTAACTCCCATTGTGATGAAATGCTTTGAGAGAAACATTATGAGTCATATTCAGTCAGTTACACCTGACACAATGGATTCCCTGAAGTTTGCATACAGACCAAATAGGTCAGCAGAGGTTGCAGTCAGTACAATGCTGCATACAGTTCTTACTCATTTGGAGAATAAGGACTGTTATGCTTAATTGATGTTTACTGATTATAGTTCGGCCTTCAATATGATGATACCAACAAAGCTCATTAATAAGCTGTCCATACTGGGTGTGCCACTGACCCTTTGCAATTAGATCTTGGATTTTTTGACAGGCAGACCCACAGTAAGTCAGGCTGGGGAATAACATTTTTAAAGCAATAATAATAAATACAGGAACTCCATAAGGCTGTATCCTGAGTCCAATGTAGTTCACCCCCTTTACTTATGATTTTGTTGCTTCTCAACATGACACCAGTATTGTCAAATTTGCAGATGATTCATCAGTCATTGGTCTGATCTCTGAGGGTAATGAGGGTAGGAGGGAAGTGCAGAACTGTAACCTCTTTCTTAATACCTACAAAATGAAAGAGATCATCATTGATACATGGAGGAATAGAGGGCAGCACTTATCATTATATTTTGGTGAGTCTGAGGTGGAAAGAGTGGCTACATTCAAATTCCTCTGCATTAACATCTCTGAGGACCTTACCTGTACTCATAACATCACAGACCTGATAGGGAATAGCCAGCAGCCACTGTATTGTCTGAAAAGGCTGAGGAAGTTTGGCATGCCCAACACCATCCTCAGCAATTTCTACAGATCTACAACTGAGAGCATTCTCTCCCACTCTATTACAGTGCGGTTTAGGAATAGCACAATACAGGATGGCAAGGCTCTGCAGTGAGTAATAAAAACTGCACAAAACATCACTGGAGTAACAGTCTGTGTATTGGAGGACATCTACAACAAAAGAGTTTTTAGGAGGGCTCAAAAAATTAACAGGGACACTACTCACCCACAGCGCAAACTGTTTATGCTACTGCCATCAGGGAGGCATATAAGAGAATGGCGAGCAAAACAACCAGTCTGAAGGACAGTTTTATACCTCATGCTATTAGACTGTTAAATAAAACTCACATACTTCCTCTCTCTCCAGTACTGTAGTTTGGTTCACATTTGGAGGGATATGAGGTTTTTTTGCACAAATGTGCTCTTTTGCACAGTTATATATTACTGATATTGGTATTAATATTATTGTCTATTTGTTGTCTTACATTACTTCTTCTTGTTAATTGTCATGTTGCAGGATTTAATAAAATCCATGTAGGCAACTTGTAAAGCCTACACAGAATGTATCTGTGTACATGGCCACAGTTCTCAAGCTGCAGCGCAGCATGCATATTAATGATGGCACACTGCCGAGGGACAGCATAGGAACAGGGATCTTGAATTTGTGTAGGGAGAAGTGTAGAGGCTACCCGTGGTTCTGGATGCCTGATCAGATGTTATGTACAGGGTGAGGCTCCCTGTAATGCTCCCTGCTACAGTTGAAATGCTGTGAATTGCTTTAAATGTGTAATATATTATTTCTATGATTTTTTTGCCTTTCTGTATGTTTGCGCGGTTTGCAGCAGTACTAAGCTGTGCTCACATATAGACAGCTGACACTTGGTACACATCTAAAACTAGAAACTGGATGTAATTAATTATCATAATATTTTTTTTAAATTGCTGTTTGTGCGGCGTGACGCAGAGCACAGCAAAGCTGAGCGGTGCTTATACATAATAGCCGACACCTGCCAGACATCTAAAAATGGAAACTGGATGTAATTAATTATTTATTTCTGGCTTTGTTTAAGGGTGTTTGCATGGAGCAGTACTATGCTCAGCAAAGTTAATAGATGAGCCAGTGGTATATGTGAAGGTATACTAGTTTTCATAATATCCAAGTAGCTAAATGGATAGAGTTACAGCCTAATGCTTACTATGTCTTGGGTTTGAGTCCGTAGCAGTCATAAGATGTCTTTAAATTCATTTATGATTTAGGTTTAATTTTAAAAACAAATTTGTGAAATATGGCACTGCTGCGCTCTGCTGAGCACTGCTTAAACATGCTAATGCCTGTTACTGTTTGCACAGAGCTAAGCTTCGCTAAAACATCGGTTGTGCAAGCTTTTTCTCTGCTTAGCTGGTTTCTGTGCTGTTAAGTGACGTGCACTTTTTGGAATGTTGCTCAATGATGTGTTAGGGCAGGAAAACAGTCTATATTAGGCACAATAGGTGGTAATTCTGCACCATTCTTTGGAGTCTACTTATCTGCTAATATACCAGGAGGTATTGAAGACAGTGCAGGATTTCAGGCGCACAGATGGGGCATGCAGGAGTCCAGAGTCTTGTTGGGCTCCTGGTAAAGAATTATGAACCCAGGCTGATGCAGGGCAGTTTCCAGGATTTGGAATGTAAGGCAGAGGCATAGGAGCGATTGGCCAGGGAACTTACCAGTGTGCATCCCCCCACACTGGTGAGCAATGTTGTCACCATTATGATGACCTGAAGAGGAGAAAGAGGAGAACCTTGGACACCTGGGTCCAAGAGGCAAGAGCTGGGCATGTCCCACAATAAGAATGTTTTCCACTGTTTTACCAAAATGCAAGCTGAATGTCTGCAAAACTGATATGCATAATGGTGTCCTTCTCTCCCAACAGCTGCAGCTGAGAGGACTTGCAATGTTGAGCCCCATGCTGGGCATCCAGCCAAGTTGTACCATGAGTGAGGTAAGTATGGATTTATTATGTTAACTGTAGTGCAATAAGCAATAAAGAGTAAAGCATTTACTGCAATAAAGTTTGCACAATAAAAACTGTAGTGGAATAAATGGGCAAGTAGAACTGTAGGGCAATAAATGGGCAATTACAACTGTAGTGCAATAAATGAACAATAACAGCTGTATTGCAATAAACAATAACCAATACCAATAGCAGTAAGCAAAATGATGTACAGCAGGACTGTGTTGACATAAAAACTGTAGTAGATCTGTATGCATTGCTTGTTTATGGTAAGGTTGCTGCAGTCAAGTGTAACACTGTAATAGCTTTAGAATGCAAAACTAATTGCCTGCAAACTGTATTGCTCAACTCATAGTATGGTTGAAGGCTGTCTTCAGGCCAATATCAGTCACACAATGCTCTCTGTACCACCTACACCAGGTAATAAAGGTATATGGGTGAGGTAACCCACTCTATGGGTAGATACTGTGTGTGGACTTCACAAAAATGTATCTGCAATACCAATAAAGTGTTAAGCAGCATTGCTGATTCCTAAATAAATCTGTCTAAATATTTCCAGTATGGCTGCATTCCTTGCATGTTGTACTTAGTTGCTGCAGTCAATTGTTACATTATTTGCAGATGTCCCTGCAGTCACAGCTATTGGGTTCTATTCTCATGCCAGCCAGCAGGCATGACGGCTGTCTAGTTTATGTACTGTACACAAACATGTCTCCCAAGTGACACATTTTCTCATAATGTAATTAAAACTGCCTAATCTGTCTGTCACAGGATTACTGGAAAAATGATTACCTGACATGCAATGTATAACCAATTCCGCATACAGAACACCTTTGGTAGTATTCAGATT
>NC_056735.1:1089797048-1089802622 GCF_019279795.1 Protopterus annectens | reverse complement strand
TACATGTGTTCTTTGATATACCTTCCTGACTTTAGTAAATTATATTCATTGTATAATACAGCACATTTGTTAGACACTGCACATTTTCAATTTATTGCCTGAACATTTTTTCAGTAGGCAATGAAACGAAATGCATTAAACAGTGATGACAAAACTGCCCAATTCAGAACATTTCCATCATAAAAGTCTACTGCCACACACACACAATATACATATAAAAATACAATGACAGTAGTGTAAGGCATAGGCATCTTGCACAGCTTCTTACACTTATTTTCAATTTAAGTTTTTTTTTTTTGGGGGGGGGGGGGCAAAAAGCCAAAAACCTGGGACACATTTTAAACATTGCTTGTATAATTTTGTAAAGTTGTTAGAATAAAATGTTGTGTTACCACCATGCATTTCACTGGCAAGTCTTGAACATAGGGCTCTGTGCACTACAGTCAGAGCAACATAACACTGCCAAATCAGCAGCTTGTTTCCCAAAAGATAGGAAGACTGAAACTTGCCCCAAATTAGGTACAAATTCCAAATACTGATCTTATAAACTTAGAAAATTGCTAGAATAAAATATTTTTGTTACCATTTATTTTCTGAAGAATATGAAGTCTGAAATTCAAATGCCCGTCATTATTCAGTAAATTCATCCTTCAGTGATTTGTCACAAACATCCTGAAACCAGAGAGTTTATGAGGAACAGAACAAAATAATTCACAAGTGGTGGTGGCTAGGGACATTAGACTCTTTTTACCCTATACCCAGGGTACAGGGTTTGAGCCTGAGTAGCTCTAGCTACCAGGTGTATTATAAAGGGGGCATTTTCACACAGACACACACACACATACACACACACACACACACACACACACACACACACACACACACACACACACACACACACACCACACCTTACCTGAGTCCCCAATGCAATGCTTTGCTGATTTGGGGATTTCCCTGCTGATAAACGAGCTGCTGAACAAAACAAGTGCTGTTATTCAAGCTGCTTTCCTGGCTGTGCTGATTCCCTTAAGCCGATGAGTCAGAGTCAGTGCTGTTAAGTCCCAAATGCCAGATTTCCCGGCTGTTACTGTGTTAACTCCACAAGCTCCGACAGCACAAAATTTGAAAAAATGGGAAAAAACATTAAAAAAAAAAAGAATTGAAGGGATGCCACTCAGGAATTGTGGCATTCCTTCATTTGGACCCCAAAACTCAGTAAAAACTGAGTACATCGGTATGGTTGGGAGGTATGGCTGAGGTCCATTTTAAGAGATGTAAGCTTTAAGAGTGTTTGAGGGCTTTAATTAATACTGTCACATCTGTGCACAAGATAACACTGTATATGCAGTAGCTCCAAGGATAGGCTGTTGATGAATAATGAGAATAATTATGGCACAAGCACTGACCCCTGAGGGACACCACTGGAAAGCAGACTAAAGTCTGAGTGCTTTTGTTAGCCATAACTCTGAACGTTCGCTTAGTATGACAATTGTGGATCCATTATAGATTTATAGGTTCATAGGTAAGTAGGCAATCAGTCAGCAGACCATTACAAGCCTAGCCAATATCCCATATTCAAAAGTTCCCTTCAGCCCCAAAAAAGGCAAGAGACCATAGACATGATAAAATTTCAGGCTGCCCATCCAATTATCTAGGTTTATCTTGAAGGTGGCAATGGAGCTAGTCTGCTTGACAAGATGAGGAAATTTGTTCCAGAAGTGAGGGGTATGCTGGAATATGAATCTTTCACATCAATGTGTCTCATTTATCTGTTGATGAATGCTTACTTTCTTTAACTAAGCATTTGAAGACCCATTTGTTCCATGAAGAAACAGGAGGTCAAACAGGGTCAGATCTTCCATTTCTCAAGAGGCTAGACACCGATCTCTCCAAATGAGTCTAAAATGGACTGAACGCAGACAGACAGCGTCCAGTCTGTTATGATTACTAAGATTTTTGAGGCCAATGATCTTTTTTAGTTATGATTCTCTAAGGTTTCTCTAGTTGAATGATACATTTAGACAAATACATGCCAAAATGTGCATTTTATTCATTAAGGAATTATAATCAAGAAGGTCTAGATCCCTTGCAAAAGTGTCTCGGCAGAGGAGTCTGTCACCTAATTTGGGCAGCTACCTAGAACATTTTGTTTTTATTAGATTTTGCTATTTCAGCTATTTGGTACTGATAACTCATTTTAATTTGTGCTGAATTTAAGAAAAAATAAGAAATGTTTTTATTTTTAGCCAAAACAAAAATACACTGCATGTATTTACATTTGCACATTCACCACACCTACCATCTGCACATACAATGCATAGATATGTTACACTTGATTAATCTGGCATGTTTTATTTATTTATTTTTAAAATGTATGTATGTATGTATTTATTTATTCTTTGTTAACTGGGTGGGTTAGTTTTTTTTTCTTTTAGTTAGGAATGTTTAAGGTCTCTCAAGTTGAATGATACATTTAGACAAATACATGACAAAAGGTGCATTCTATTTGGCAAGAAACCAGAAACAAGAGTGCCAACATCTCTTGCAAAAGTGGTTGAGTACAGGAGTCTGTCAGCTGCAGTGGGAGATTACAATAGGTGTGTGATTTGGGCAGCTGCAACTAACATTTTTTCTTTTTAAGTTTTATTTGGATATTTTCAGATGTTTAGCATTGCTAATTAATTTAGTTAGCTTATGTGTTAAAGATAACAACCATTAGAGAACGTCTTCACTTTTAGCTAAGAAATTAAAAGACACTGCATTTATTTACACCTGTATGCTTGTTGTGCCTGCCATCTGTGTATGCACAGCATGGACAGGTTACACTACTCACCTTGTGGGTGTCTTTTTATATTTTACTTTATTTTATTTTATTTATTTTTTTGTTAACAAGATTAGTCCTATTATCCTAGTGGCCTCTTTTCTGGGGATACCCGAGGTGGTATTTATACTACTAGGGGATATTTGGCCAGGGCATTAAGGAACTTCCTCTACTCTTTGCAGTAGGGAGAATAAATTAGGTGTTACACATCCTGACTTCCTTCTTCCTGTCCAGGTACAGAAGCAGAGAGGAGGAACAGGGAGAAACATGGCTGCTGACAGCCAAGGAAATTTGGAAGTCAAATATGTTGAAAATGAAGAAAAAATGGTAGAATCACTACCAGAAATGTTTTCAGCTGATGTGGGAGCAGATAAATTGTTGTCTTCTGATGGTGAGGAAATAAGGAAGCAGCTGGGGCTAAATGCAGTGGTGGAGATGGATTCAGAACAAAATTTCCAGAAAAACTTGTTTGAAATGGCAAAAACAGCAGAAAATGTGTTATTTCAGCCATCCAGGTGGAAGAGTTGCGAGATGAGTATCTGGAGGGGCTAGTTAACCAGAGTGAGCAAGAAAGTGGAACTGCTCTATCCTGGAGTAACATTATGGAAAAAACAGAAAAGGGAGAAAAAGTGCCAGAGAAAGTTCCAGAAAAAAACTCCTATGCTGAAACGGTGGAAGAAGGAGCTAAGGAGAAGACAGAGATGAAGGAATTAAAAAATATATGTTGTTCAGCTGAGCAGTAAAACAGAAAAAGGCCTGGGCAGATATGAGGTATGGGACAATGTTATTGCACCTCTGGGAGTAAAAGCTGAAGAGGTAAGAATTTTCATTTTAATTAACAAAGAAACTTTTTGTGGCTTGTTTTTTGAAACTGGCCAGACTATGGAAAACATTTTGGGGGCATATGAAAAAAAAAAGAAAGCAGACTTTTCATACTCAGAATATGTTGCGCAAACCTTTTTCAGGCAAACAAAAATAATCTTGATTCAGTTTAGAACTGACATGAGAGAAACGAACTGACAGAATATTTGTTGACAATTTGTAAAGAAGTGGTTGACACTACTAAAATCTATGATGAAAGAGGATTATGGACTGGGGGTTGGGAATGTGGAATAATTTTAAAAATGGAAAATGAAAATGTGATACACATACCTAGTATTATTAATGCATATGGCAATAGAGGTTTTGTGAGATACAGAGGACAACCAAAGACTTGTTATTTTTGTGGAAAAAGTGATCATTTAATTAATAAATGTGACAAAAAAGATGTTATTTATGTGATCAGACAGGCCATAATGCAAAGAAATGTGAAGTGAAATGTGAGAAATTTGGTAATACAGTACATTCATGGTTAGAATGTGAAGTAGAAATACAAGAAAATGAAATTTAAATTATACAAGAAAAAGAGTTAGAAAACAGTGCTATACAAGAACACACAACACAAGAAAAAAAATAGAAACAGTATTTAAATTTAAAGGGAAAACCAAAAAGAAAGAAGAACGAGAGACAGATGAAACAAGTGAAGAGTCAAAGTAGCATATAGTAAAAGACAAGACAAATTCAACAGGAAAGAGATTTAGGGACAGAAAAAGAAAATTAAAAAATTTAATGGTAAGAGAGAATAAGAAAGGTAAGGGGTAAGAAGATTATTCTAATTGTTTATAAAGCTGAAAATATTACCTTTAAATGTGAACAGTATGAAGAATATTAAGAGAAGAATTAGTATTTTACAATGGTGTGCTGCAGTAGATGCTTAAGTAATAGTGTTAGAAGACATTGGAATGATATAAAAAGAAGAAAGGGTGCAAACAGAAAAACTTTGGAATGGCACTGTTATTTGGAATATAGGTAAAGAAACATGCTCAGGTATATGTATACCATGCCAAGAAAAGATAAAAATCTTAGATATTACAATAGAACTTGGCCAAATAACAGAAGACGATATAAGATGGAAAAATATGCATACAGACTAATAGCTTTATATGCGTATGTGACAAAAAAAGAAAGCAAAACAATGTTTAAAAGTATACCTAAGTATGTCTGTGTTAACATGGATATAATAATGACATGTGACTTTAACTGTAATTTGAGAAATAAAAATAATAGTTTTGATGTTAAAATAGTTACTGAAATTATGAAAAGTGGAAAATTAAAAATATAGGAAAATAAATACTGCACTTACAAAAGAAATTAAATTAAGACAGAAAGTGATTATTTTTTGGTATCAGAATGCCTAATATTACACAAAAAGGAATTAAATATAATGGGTTCTATGACATGGATAAGAACTCATGAAAATAAGGAATATATTAAAATAGGAAAAGGCATAAAATGAGTAAATGAAAAAGAGTTAAAAATTGAAAAATATGGTGGATTCAATTCAAAAAGAAATACAAAATATGATTTTTAGAATGTATAGAAAATAAAAGGAAAAAATAAAAAATGGAATACAAAATATTAAGTAAAAAAATATTTAAAGACTCAATAGAGAAAAAAAATGTTTTATGAAAAAGAAAAAGAATTATATAGAAGAAACCAGGATAAGGTTAATACATTGTTATATAAGCAGAAATATTGCTCACAAGGAAAAAAAGTAGCACCATACTTATGTAAGATAGTAAAAGAATGAAGGATAATTTCAGAGTTACAAAATGAACATAAATAAGTTAAAAAAAGAGAAATATATGAAACAATTAAAGAATATATATTAAATTTTTACAGTAAAAAAGATGTTACAATAGAATAAATTTATA
>NC_056735.1:1089787048-1089789548 GCF_019279795.1 Protopterus annectens | reverse complement strand
GCATTGTTTAGCTGAGAGCACATATGGTGCCCGAAAGTGCATGTGTATGGGGATGAAAACGTGCCTGAAACCCGTTAAGCAGATGCATGTGCCACGAACCATAGCACAAACAGGAAGGTCAGGGGAAGAAAAGAAGGAAATGCCACAGTAGGGTAATTGGAGTACAATTGAACAATTAACACCTATTAACTCACAGCGGGCAATCGACTGCAGCTGACAAGTCTGCTTGCAGAAACCTGCTAAACAGGATAGGGGAGGTGCCGGATTGCAAAGAAAGGAGAACTGTCATAGCAGTGCAAAGCAAACCTACAGTAGACCGGCAATAGAACACATTACGCAAGATAAGCCAGGTCTAGGAAAGTACAAATGAAAGCAGGCTGCAGGATGCATGCCAGGAAATGGTAGGTGAAACATAAAGAAATGTAAAGGGAAGGGCAAGAGGTAATCCACGGCAGCCAAATGTAATTCAACACCAAAGGCACCACAATAGTAGTTCCTGCAGTAAAACACATAAGATACCCTGTAGCTATGATCGTACATACACAACCTATGACATCATCGGTGTTCACAGCACAATAGTATAAAGTGTGAAAGCACCTTACACAAACCTGTGTATTCCCAAACACTGCACTATAGCTGTAAACACATGGGGAACTTTTAAAATGTACATGTTGGGAGCTGCCATAGCTGTGATTCATCACCATGTGTTAGAGACTGACGGTGTTGTGGAGGATGATGCTGACAACTTCCGCAGGCCCCGGAGGAGGAGAAGAGTGTTCAGACCAAGGGTAACCTACCAGGGGATACATGATCTGGAGATAGTACAGTGTTACAGGGTGGACAGGGACATCTTACAGCAAATAGTTGAGCTGAGCCAGCCACGCCTGAGAACCAGAAATAGAGGGAAACCCATCCCAGTGGACATGAAGGTATGTAAGCCATGAATACTAGCCGCGAGGTACCTTCAAAGGCCAACTGGAGATATAATGGATCTCACAGGCATCAGCATCCAGGGTACTACACCATTCCTGGATGCCATGTTACCACATGCCAATGAGCATATATACTTCCCGAACTCAGGAGGAGTTGGCCAGCAATATCGCGTCACTTCCACCATGTGGCACACTACCCGGAGGTACTGGAGTGCGATAGACTGCACGCGACGATACATATCAAGTCACCACCTGGTGAGCATGGTAGGCACTCACATAAACCACAAGGGATTCCACTCCATCAACTGCCAGGTCATGTGCAATGCCCAGGCATTATCATGGAAGTGTGTGCTGGCAGCCCTGGAAGCTACCATGACATGACTCCCATATCTGGCATGCCCCACAGCTGTATCAGGTATTTGTCAGGGGACATCCCACATGGCCACCTTGTGGGGATGCTGGCTATGCACTGAGCCGTGGATAATGACTCCCATCAGAAATGCAATAACACACCCATGCAAGAACTCCATAATGAGGCACACCACGCGACAAACCAGAATCATCACAGAGCATGTGTTTGGGATGCTGAAATCATGAAGTTCCGTTGCTTGGGACACATCTGGTGGAGCCTTGCAGTACTCTCCAGGCACGTGTGCCCACATCTTCATTGTATGTGCCATGCTACATAATATGATCCCAAGCGGAAACAGCTGCAGCAGGGACAAAATGGTGATGGCCCTCATAGCCCACCGCGAATTGCCAAGGCCATCCCACAGGCACAGAGGGATTCAGACCACGTAACACCCTGTGCTGCCAGCCCCAGTGAGGCAGACAGAGGTGCACCCAATATGCCTATGCCTTGGCAAAGAGGGAAACATATGGCAGCACATATCTGGACAGCTCTAGGGCCCCTATGGACTGACTAAGTACCTCCTCCACCTGCACACACAGTAAAATGGATGGCACACACACACTCGACCACCTGTAGAATTGTAATGTATAGGTGGCCTAATGCAATGTGAATCCTACATAGGCAGCCCTCCAAACACTGTACACACAACAGCTATTGGAACAAGGAATGTCAGCACCTGAACAGTACATGCAACCTATCAGCATATGTTGGTGCTGCTGTGTGTATAGGATTCTTAGGTAAATTTTATCGGTAGGTACAGCGCCTCGATTGTCAGAGTGCCATACACACCAAATGGAGCCAAACAGTGTCTCTTCGCTGTTGCCACAATATCAAGTAACCAACTGTATTAGGCTCCAGTGGAGCCAGTAGAGGCAATCAGTGGGATCACGCGGTGTAAGCACTGTTCTCACACACACTCTGCACGGATTCCTTTGCTGCGGTAATGAGGGGCTCAACTTATAATGTAATTATGGATGTCATGTCAAGCGCATAGGTGTACCTATGGCGACAGGAACTCTGTCACCCCAGCATGCTCAACCTACAGTCGTTTGAAGCGTGTAGCACATTATAAGTCAATGTTGCTCACTGTGATATACATACCCCATGCTGGAAGCACATCCAGTAAACATCACATGGACATACCATTAATCGGACT
>NC_056735.1:1089752681-1089786548 GCF_019279795.1 Protopterus annectens | reverse complement strand
CAGGTTTGGCTTTGTCAAAGGCAGATCATGCCTTTTAAACTTGGTTGACTTTTTCAAACAGTCACCAAAGCCATTGATGAGGGAAAGGCAGTCCATACAGCCTACCTCGATCTGGCTAAGGCCTTCGATACAATACCCCACTCGGTATCATTGAAAAACTCATCAGCTTAAATGTTAACCCATACATCACAAGATGGGTTGCAAACTGGCTGAGTGACAAAACCCACAGGGTCAGAGTTGCTGGCGCCATGTCAGACTCAAAGCCTGTCACAAGTGGTGTCCCACAGGGCTCAGTCCTGGGCCCACTCTTGTTTGGCATCTACTTTTCCGAAGTACAAGCAAACACAGGAGGGTTATGGCTGACAAAGTTTGCAGATGACTGCAAACTGGGCCATAGTAGAAAACACATCTGACACAGATATCCTTCAGAAGGGTCTCACAGAAATGGATAACTGGTGCCAGAGCCACGGCCTAAAGTTAAATGCCAAAAAATGCATAGTCATACCCTTCAGGAAAAACAAGGTTACCCCTAGCTACCAAATAGGTGGCAATCCACTGAGCACAGAAGAAGTTATCAGGGACCTGGGGACCCAGGTTGATAGTAGTCTGTCATTCGACACCCATGTAGCTAAAGTAGTTAGGAAGACCTTCTACATTGCCCACCTTATCATGAAGGGATTCTCATCTAGATCAAGGGAGGTCATAGTCTCCCTTTACTCATCACTCATCAGACCAATGATTGAGTACAATGCCCCATTCGGAATGTATCTGACACGACACTTGCAGCAGCTGGAGAGGCCACAAAAGTTCCTCACCAAAAGGATAAAGGGTCTCAAAAATCTGTCCTATGCTGCCCGACTGAAAGAACTCCAGCTCTATTCAGTCGCCATCGCTTGCTCAGAGGTGACCTTTGCCTAACATACAAGGCCATGTCAAACCCAGATTTGATGAATATGCTTCACGTCAAAAAATCTAGATCCATCAGAGCCACAAGGGCGGGAGACTTAAACCTCGACACGGCTATTAATAGGACATGCTGGAGGGATAGATTCATCACCCAAAGACTCCCTATGCTGTGGAACAAAATCCCGGTACATGTGAGGCAGAGCACCTCGCTGGCCTTGTTCAAGAGAAATCTTGACCAATGGATGGGAGATCGCAGATATACCCCAGGGATTACCTCAGTGTCACTGCTCGACAGAGGCACAGCAAAATAATGGGTATAGTTCCCCATACTAAAGGGGTGGCGTAAGCCACAAAACGATGGGCTAGGCTTGTAAATGCCCTCGGGCAGATAGCCTAGTATGAACCTATGAACCTATAAGTAACTTCTCGTAGCCATAACTTGCACTTTGGAGGATTCAGCTTAAGATTCACTTCACATGCTCTTTCCAGAACTTTCTTGAGGTTTCTGTCATGTTCAGCTTCACCATTACCTCCTACTAGAATATCATCTATTATAATAGCATACAGATACCCAGAAAAAATGTTGCTCCATTGCATGCTGGAAGACTTCAGTGGTAGAATTTATCCCAAATGGCATTCTCAAAAATCTGTACCTGCCAAAAGAAGTACTGAAAATGGTTAGCAATGAAGATTTTCAGTCAATCAAAATTTGCCAAAATGTACTCTTTTCATCCAGGACTGAAAAAAAACAGTGGCATTTCGCATGACAGCAATGACTTCTTCGACTGTACACATTGGATGATGACGTCTTTTCAGTGTTTTGTTTAAATCTCATGGATCAGTACATATTCTGATATCATCTGAGGTTTTCTTATGAGCCACAACCATTAAAGATACCCATTCAGTTGGTTCATCAACTGGACAAATTACACCTTGTTGCACCATTTTATCTAGCTTTGACTCTGCTCTGCATAGGTAGTGGAACTTTCTGGGATGGCCTGACAACTGGACTGACTTCTGCATCTAACTTCATGGAGTACACAACTGGAAGTTTGCCTAGTTTGTCTTTGAAAAGATCGTTATAAATTTTGAACAGTGGTCTTTCAAGCTTACTTCTTTTAAGCTTACTTAAGCACTTCCTTAATAAATGAAAGTAGTCCCATTTTCAAACTGTCTCTGAGGCCTAATAATGACTGTATGTGCCTTTTGACCACATATAATTGCAAGTCATAGCTGTTTCCAGTACAGTAACATGAAAGCACTACTGAACCTTCAGTGTGAATTTCTTCATTACCATAAACAACAAGCTTCGCACACTTTGCCAAATCAAGTTTCTCACCAGCACATACTTCAGCATATGTTTCTGCTAACATAACATTGCACTTTGAACCTGTGTCAGCTTTGAGCTTTGTGGGTTTCCCATTTATCTAAACAGTCCAAAATACTTCATTCCTTGCCCATAAATCTACTGCATTGACTGTTTCATTAAGCACAGACACACCATCAGCGTAAAAAGTAGGGTCACAGCTTTCTAACTGATCAACTTGTCCCTTTGAATGTTCTATTTAATAAAAGAATGCCCTTTGTTTGATTTATAAAACCTTTTGAAATTATTCCACTTATTCCATTTGTGGCATTGCTGACCAAAAGCCAAGTACTTTTCACTTTTGGGTTTGTAATTTGCACCACAATTACAACAGTTGACTATAAAACTGGGAAGAGGCACATTCTTTGAGTTTGCTGACTCACCCTTGTGCTTCACTGAGACTGTGCACACTGGAATTTGCTAGAAAAGTACGGAGTTTCCCTGTGACTGTTGCAGGGTTTACAGTTGCTGCCATGTGCTTGGGCATGTATCTTTTTACTACGTGCTACATACTATCAACATGAGCACTAGAAGATACTGGAAGCATGCATTTCTCATTTGTAAGCATGTTTGCGTAATTTTCAGTGAGCTCATATATCTGACAAATCTCAATGGCCTTATTCAAAGTTAAATCACTGTCATGAAGCAAAATCTTTCTCACAGCATCATCTTTAATACCACAAACAAGTCTGTCTTTTATCAACTCATCCCTTAAATCACAAAATCTGCACATTTTAGCTTTGTTTTTCAAGGCAGTTATATATGCTGCAAAAGTTTCACCAGGCTTTTGATCTCCTGTGTAAAAATAAGTTCCTTTCCATCGTAATATTCATTTGGGGGTTACACGTTTCTCTAAATTAACATTTCAAGCACTCTGGGTCTTCCCTTGACTCAGCCGGTCCAACTATATGATGGCTCCCCCCTCCCCTACAAATACAGTAGGTGCATATACAAAAGAACACTCTTTCTATGGCTTCTCAACCAGCTAAATTAAGCAGAATACATGATTTTGTATGATCATCTTTATCAGAAAATGCAGCTTGATTGAAAATATCATACACTCACTCAAACACTCTCCAGTTCTCTGCAATATTATTATCAAATCCAAGTGGAGCTGGTCTTCGAAATCCTTTAGCCATTCCAACAAAGTATGCCCAAACACACTGAAACAATGGCTCTCATAATTATATACAAACATGCACACACAGCCAGTACTTGTAATAACATTCACATGCACGATAAACTCTTAAAAATACTGTACATTGCGAAATATGCTTTGAAATGGCTGTATTTTGGGGATTAACTGTACTGCAATATTGCACAAACTTGCGAACACTTTGTATACTTTGGATATTTTGAATAGCTTTAATTAAAGTGACAAAGTAGTTCATAGTGAAAAAATGCAGTTGTTTTCCTCATTGTATACATTTTATGTGATTTGGACTTTGTTTCAAACATTTTCCAAGGTTATTTGAATATTTTTTTCAATATGTCATAGTTTCAGACATTTCATTTAACTAAAATGTGTTTAGGGCATTCTGGGTGCCTTGTTTTATATTTTGTGAACAAGAAATCGTTTTAGTAAGCTTTTATACCTGAAATACGTTTCTGACCTTTTTTTGTGAGTTATACATGCAGTAGGGATGATCCATTCCTCTATATTCCTCCAATATTAGCTGAATGCCTTCTGGTCTTGATTCTAGATTTCTGTATCCCATTTTGATACCATGTCACTAGTCTTGGTTTGCAATTGAAGATGAACAGGCAGGGTAGTTCATTTATATGCTTTATTACATAGAAACACATCAGGATGGATAGCAGCAGTACAAAATATAAACAAACTGATTAACTGACAGACTACACAGACATATATACTTACATCTCAACAGCTTACTACAAAATGGCAGTCAGGCTCACACATGCTCAGTATTTATACACTTGTGCAAGCCCCTAGAAAGCTTCTTAAAGGTATACATACAGATAGATCTACAGAGATGAACAGTGATAAAACCATTAACTTAATGTGGGATTACAATGCAATAATTATATGTGTGAAATATGACAGAACAAGAAAATCTGGAAATACTGGACTTTTTAAAAATTTGATGGACTTGTGGAGGACTCTAAAGCATATTCCCTACTTTGTGTCATTAATATTAAAAAAAATGCTTTGGGGAGGGGAAGAGGAGAGAGGAAGTTAACTGTAAATAAATAATTTTTTTCTTACTAGCACTATTTTTGTGGTGTATGGTTTTCTTTGCATGCTATAAAGTAAAGTTTTCTCAGTTAATTTTAAGTGTAATGAGGATTGTAAACAGGTGCTGCTGTTCTTTTTTTCTTTTCATTCTTCATTCTCTCTTTCTTCTTGTTCAGTTTTAAGAAATGTAGGGAATGCAATGAAAAAAAGGCCTGGTTAAAACAGCATGGCAAAAGAAAAATTAATGTGCTTTTTCTCATTCTTATATGGGGAAATTACTGGATTAAGGAACTTAGATTGATTTAGTAACATGTTTTAAGAGTAAGCAAGTAAACAAAAAAGAATATTGAATATTATGAGGATTTTTTTCTGGGGCGGCCACGGTGGGGCAGCGGTTAGCATTGCTGCCTCACAGCAAGAGGTTCTCCGGTTCGATCCTCAGCTGGGCTGCCTTCTGTACGGAGTCTGCATGTCCTCCCTGTGGTCACTTGGGCTTCCTCCGGGTGCTCTGGTTTCTTCCCACATGCCAAAGACATGCTGTAGGTGGATTGGACACTCTAAATTGGCCCTAGGTGTGAGAGTGTATGTGTGTGTGTGCCTTCTGTGGAAGGTTGGGCACTGGGCTGGCAACTCGACACCTTAAAAATTCCACTGCTAATCATGAGCAGACAGGTGATTCACTGTGGCAACCCCTAATCGGGAAAAGCCAGAAGAAGATGAGGCTTTTTTCTATCAAATACATATATGTTCAGTAGAAATTCTGCATGTGGCCTTCATGTTTCCATGGAAACAATCAGACAAAGAGAAACAAGCTGCTTGGTTCTCATGTCTCCAAGGAGACAATCTAATAAAGAGAAACTGGCTACAGTCTGGTGGAGAGTGGCTGAAGAAAAAAACTGAGAAGAGAAATTGACTAGAAGATAATGTTCTCTGAAAGCATTCGGGGGTTTTCCCAGCTGGGACAAATATAAAGAAAAGAAAAACGCAATTAGCACTTAGTAGACACACAGGCTGCACCATGCATCTTAGCATGTTTAACCTTTCTTTTAGGTTAACTCAAGTCTATGAGTGTAGCTGTAAGTTTGAGACTTTTGTTCCTATTAGGAGGATAAAACTTCAGTATTTGAAGGTATGCATAGTTTTGTGTATTAGTATTAAGTTAATAGGTTTTAGGGGGTATCTGGAGTGTGTTTTTTTGAGGGCTTTTAGTAACACAAAAAGTTTTGTAAGTTGTGACATAGGCTCAAATAGATATGACAAGAAACAAGTATATAAAAAAGTTCAACCTGTGAAACAGTGTATGCATGTAACACAAAAGCTGGAACTAGACATTTAACAAAAAAGGTGTTATATATCAAAGGTAGGAATAATAACTTTTTAATCAATGATGCTTTCTGTAATGTCTTTAAATGTCAACAGTCTCACAGATAAATATAAAAAAGAAAGAATAGTGAACGATATTAAAAAAATGTAGAGTGCAAATAGTTATGTTACAGGAGGCACTCACAGAAAGAACCGAGCATGTGAATTTAATAAAGAAAGGTTTTCAGGATGGTCATTCAGTGGAATACCTGGGACAAAGGAAAAGAGGAATACTTATATTATTTGTAAGAGGAGCTCTAATAGTGATAGAAGAGAATAAAAAAGATAATAATGCAGATTTTTAGTGCTAAGGGGCTACTGGCAAGGGAGGAAGATTACACTGGCCTGTATTTATATTCCACCTAAAACTGCTATAATGGAGCTTAAGAAAATTCTGGGAGAAATAATAACGTTTCCACAAGGAATATTATTTATAGGTGGGGACTGACTGAAATGTGATTTGCAACAGTGAAGATGTGTCTGGGGGGCCCAGAAGGGAAAGTATAACAAAGGAGGGCACATTTTTGAAGACATTTATGAAAATATTTGGCATGGAAGATGTGAATTCAGTAACAGGAGTTCAGAGGGAATTTACATATTATTCCCCCAAGATATAAAAACTGCTCTAGGCTAGACAGAATTTACATTTCACAGGAACATGTGCATTTGACTGAAGGTCTTGGTACTCACTCAATATCTATTTCAGATCATGTGCCAATAATAACTAAAATAAAAATACAAGACAATAAAAAATGAGACACTGGTGCTTTCCCACCTATCTGTTGAAAGAAAGAGGAATTTTAGGAATGGGTAGTAGAGATTATTCAAGAGTTATTAGAGAGGATAAAGATTTCTTCTGAAAATATAGCTAGGAGTGGGGTAAAATTAAGTTGGAGTTTAAAAATAGGGTGGAAATAAAAAAGGAGCTATGGTTAAGCAGTAACAATAATTATTTAGAGGGACTGACAACTGCAGAATACAGGGAATCTCACAGAACAAGATGAGGATCAACTGTAGAATGCTAAGCAGAAATAAGGGATTACCTCGATAATATGCATAAGTTTAGAAAGATTGCTGTTAAGCAACGGTTTATTGATAATGACAGTAGAGCACAAAAAACTTTAGCACGTCTCAGGCAAATGAAAGTAGAAAGGGCTGTCACCAAGCTTAGAGAGCCTATAACATGGAAGGTAACAAGAGATCCTGTAGATGTATTACAAATATTTCAGAAATTCTATGAAAGTCTGTATAAAGCACAGAAATATGGAAATCAAGAAAAGCTACAAATGGAAATGTTTATGGAAGAATTAAATATGCCAAGGTTAGAGGTAGAGAGGAGATAAGATAAAAATTGTGATGCGTAACTAATCTACAGGAAAGTCCCCATGAATAGATGGTATTCCTATGGATGTTTGGAAGCTAGAATAGGAAAACTGATAAAGA
Organism: Protopterus annectens; assembly: GCF_019279795.1. NCBI lineage: Eukaryota > Metazoa > Chordata > Ceratodontiformes > Protopteridae > Protopterus > Protopterus annectens. Next base: position 1,089,779,274 of record NC_056735.1, on the reverse strand, counting down.
TCTGGAAGGTTTTAACAGTATTTTAAGAGGAGAAGTACCAGCATCCTGGAAGAAAGCAGTGGTAGCTGTAATAGCTAAACAGGGTACAGATTCATCATACCCAACTTAGTGTTCATGTCTATAATGGCTAAAAGAATGACAAAAGTAATGATAGATATGGATCAGTGTGGTTTTGTGGAGGGGAGGCAAACATTTGACAACATTAACAAGACATTGATGATCCAGAGGGAAGCAGAATGTAAGAAAATACCATTGTTGTTGGTGGGTCTTGATGCAAATAAAGCATTTGACAGAGTAAGCTGGGACTTTATGAGCAGGGCAATGGAAGCATTTTCTGAAAAAAATATAAGGTTGATTAAGAGGATATATGAGGGATCAGAGGTGAAAATTAAAGTGGATGGGATCCTCTATAATAATTTCTGCTTGAGCAGAGGAACCAGGCAAGGGTGTCTTCTTCCCCCTTTGTTATTTCCATTATATTTATAACCACTGGCAAAGAATATAAGGGAATCAGAAATTCATGGATATAACTGGTATGGTGGTCAAGAAAAGCTGTCTCTATTTGCAGATGATATTATTTTATACCTGAAAAACAGAAAGTGATATTACAGTGTTGTGGAACATTTTGAGAAAGTTTCAAATCTTTTCAGGATACAAAATTAATAAAGCCAAAACAAAGGCAAAAGTGGTAAATTGAGTACCCTTGCACAAATTGGTTTGGCAATATCTGTATTTATGGGGACATGATAAAATTAAGTATATAGGAGTATGGATTAAAATGATTCTGGTGTGGCAGCTTAGGATATGTGGGAAGAAACTAAAAAAAGATAGCACAAAAACTGAGAAAATGGAAGCTTTGTTATATGGATATGGATAGTAAGATACAAGCAGTCAAAATATTTTTAGTCCCTTTAGTCTTATACACAGGTCAGGCATATGTCTATCAACCAGAGGAGAAGTTCTGGATAGCAATTAATAAACAGCTGAATGACTTCATCTGAAAGCGAAAAATGGCAAGATTCGAGTGGGATAAGCTGATTCTTCCAGTAGAACAGGGAGAATTGGGATTATACAATTTGAAGGGGTATTTCACAGCTACACAGTTAAGGCTTCTATGCATAGCACAAGCAGAAAACTATAATTCAAAGTGGAAAGGGATGATGTTGAAACAGGGGGGTAGCTCAAGAAACAAGGAGAGACTGGGATTTCAGATGCAGGCCTTTAAGGAGAATAACAATAATCATACAGAATATTATATCCATAAAGTAGCAGAAAGTATTCCAAGAAATAAGCCAACATGGGAATGGAGAAAGGAGATTCTGCTGATAAGGATGACTGCAATTAGGGATATAGACAATAGGCTAGAGGGGGCTGGAAATTTTTTGGAGAAAACTGACAAAGGAACCGGAGTATTGGGAGCAAATAACTAGAGAGGGAGAGGTAATAGAATGGGAAGAGTCCAAGAATTTATTTGGACTGCAGGTTAGAGATTGCCTTCCCTATCAATTACTGATATCAGAGTATAGGCAAAGAGAAAGAAATAGTGAGGCCCTAAATGAAAGACTAGCACTGGTAGAGTTTTTAGTAGAATCTAAAACAGAAGCTGCTATTAAAAAAAGGAATAATTATTAGAACATAAAAAATATTGCATGATAACTATAAGAATCAATCAGAGGAAGTTAGAAAGGATTTGGAAGAGAGAGTGGATAAGCAATTTACAAAGAAACAATGAGAGGATATATGCATGTCTCCCAAATATGCAACACAATCTAGAAAATTTAGGATTTTTGCTTGGAAATGTTTACATAGATATTTTTATACCCCAAGTAGACTCAAGAGAATTTTTCCTCAGGTAGGCAACAAATGTTGGAGGTGTGATTCATAGGTTCATAGGTTGGTACTAGGCTATCGGCCCTACAGCCTATACAAGCCTAGCCATAACAATTCCCTGGCTATTGCTTCCCACAGTATTTACTTCCCTGGACCCCTGTCTAGCAAGGCGACTGACGTGTTCCCTGGGGTGAATTTCCTATCACTCATCCAATCATCAAGGTTCCTTTTAAAGAGGGCCAAAGAGGCTCTCTCCTTGTCATGTATGGGCAGTCTGTTCCAGAGTCGGGATAGTCTCTGGGTCAGAAGCCTATCTATCCAGCATGTTTTGTTCATTGTGATGACAAGGTTTAGATCCCTGGAGCATGTGGCTCTAAGGGACTGGGATTTCTTTAAGCATAGCATGTCCAACAGCTCTGGGTTTGACATGGCCTTGTACATTAAGCAGAGATCACCTTGGAGTAGACGATATGCGACAGAGTATAGCTGGAGTTTTTTAAGGTGGTCAGCATACGGCATCTGCTTTAGGCCTGTGATTCTTTTAGTGAGGTATTTCTGCGGCCTTTCCAGTTGTTGCAGATGTCTTGAGAGGTACATACCAAATGGGGCATTGTATTCTATAATGGGTCTAACGAGGGATGAGTACAGTGGGACAATGACCTCCTTTTTCTGGATGAAAAGCTCTTAGTGGTGAGGTGTGCCACATAGAAGGATTTCCTGACTGTTGTGGTGATGTGGTTATCGAAGGTGAGACCACTCTCCACCTGTGTCCCTAAGTCCCTTATCACACTTTCGGTGTTTAGTGTACTGCCACCTATGTGGTAATTCACAGGTACATGTTTTTTCCCAAAGGGGATAACTATACATTTCTTGGCATTGAGCTTGCGCCCATGGCTCTGGCACCAAGCATCTGTTTCTGTAAGGCCCTTTTGTAGAGTATCCACATCATTTGGGGATTCAGTAATGGCTCCCAGTTTGCAGTCATCTGCGAACTTTGTTAGCCAGAGTCCCTTAGTGTTGGCCTGTACTTCAGAGAAGTAGATGCCAAACAAGAGAGGTCCCAGGACTGAACCCTGAGGTATTTCACTTGTCTGGAGCTGGATTTGGAGTCAGCTACTTTTACAGTGTGGGTTCTGTCAGTAAGCCAGTTGGCAACCCATCGAGTGATGTAAGGATTAATGCCCAGCTTAGTAAGTTTATCTATGATTCTAGAGTGGGGGATGGTGTCAAAGGCCTTGGCAAGGTCCAGATAGGCTGTGTGAACTGCTTTACCCTCATCCACGGCTCTGGAGACTGATTCGAAGAAGTCAATCAGGTTCAGGAGACAAGATCGACCCTTCATGAACCCAAACTGGGTGGGGTCCAGTGTTTGAAGGTTGCCAATGTCTTTGTTTATAAGTTCCATGATAATACATTCCATGGCCTTGCAGATCAGGCTTGTCAGACTGATGGGGAGGTAGTTCCCGGGATCCAAGGTGGATCCCCCTTGTGGAGTGGGATAACTGTAGCTGTGCGCCACTCAGTGGGCATGAAGCCTGAGGTGAGGTTATGATTAAACATGATACTTAGGTGAGGTGCCAATTCATTTTGTAGTTCATGTAATACACTTCCCAGGATGTCATCTGGTCCCATGGAGGCTGTATTCTTAGCTTTGGAGAGTGCATTTTTTACCTGTGTGGCCGTTATTACCGGAATTTGGTAATATTCCAGTATTGAGATGGGCCATTTAGGGGGTGAGAGGGAGGTGAAGGTGGCACTGAATCGATCTGCCAGGATATTGGCAATATCCTTGGGATCAGTATATTTAACTCCATTCTATTGTAGCTCAGAACAGATCTGAGCATTGCCATTTAGATTCTTGACATAGTTATAGAATGCCTTGTGGTTGTCTTTGGAATCTTTGGCAATTTTATTTTTGTAACTAGCTTTGGAGGATTTTATGACGGATCTCAGCTTCTTACTGAGGCTGGTAAGGGAGGTTTTTGCATCCTGGGATTTTCCTCTTTTCTGCAACATTTTCTTCATTTTGTTGTAAAGTTGATTTATGGCAGAGAACCACCAGATTGGCTTCCTTTTTTTGGAGGAGAGCATCTTGCTTCTATGTAGGATGGCATGATTCATGCATGAGTGGATGTGCTCGTACAGTGCCTTAGTGTAGGACTCAGCAGTCGAACTTTCATGGGTGTCATGAAGTTTGTCACTTCTGACTTGAGTAGCCTGAAGTTGGCTTTGGAGAAGTTTTTTATGGAGGTTTCCTTTCGGGGGGTGGGGGTGAGATGTGGATGTTAAGGGTGATTAGCTTATGGTCTGATCTGACCAACAATGGGGTGATCATAGGTGTGGATCATGGATTTCCCATGTTGATAATGACCAGGTCTAGGATATTGGAGCCCCTGGTGGGACTATGGATTAGTTGATCCAGTGCATTGGAATTTATGAATTCCAAGAACAGTTGGGCAAAGGTGTTGGCACATGAGTAGTTTTCCCAGTTAATGGCAGGGTAGTTGAAATCACCCAGTATTAGGGTGTTTGGTTGTATATTAATATTTTCCAGTATGTTTAGAAAGGTGTAGTGAGAATCTTGGGGCATGGTGGGGGATCTGTAGCAAGCTACAATTTGGATTGCAGTCTTACCTAGTGTTAGTTGCACCTGGAGAATTTCAGACGCATTGTGTTGGGCAACTAACCTGGTGGTGTGAATATCCTTGGTGAATATGGACACTCCTCCACCTTTAGTGTTTTGATCCTGGTTTGATGGCCGAAAAGTGTGGTAAGAGTTGTAGCCTGGTATTGCTGGGGTGCTCTCTGGAGCCTTGAACCAAGTCTCAGTTACTGCACAGATATTGATGTTCTCCATTTTTAGGAGTGCCTCGAGAGAGTGCATTTTGAGGTTTAGACTTCTAGCATTGAGTAGCATTACCTTCAGATTTTGCATGCTTGTACCTGTTATGGTGGTGGTTTTGTCCTTTGAACTTTGCCTAAAAAAGGCACTATAGGGGTGGCAAGAGCCTTAGCCAGTAACCTGAATCCCAGGGGCTACAGGTGCAGACCATCTTTGGCAAAGCATCGTGGTCTGTCGATCATGTTGTCCCAGGTAGACAGATACTGGATCCCCTTTGAATGACGGGATCCAGTATCTGGGAAAGGAAGAGGTACTTGGGAACATATTTTCTGGAAGTGCGGTGAGTTGGTGGACTTTAAAGATTCCCTGTGGGATGCACCGTTGGAGATGCTGGGTGGGCGGAATGGTGTGATGAGGGAGATGATTTTTTGAGCTACGAAGCAGAAAAGGAATTGCTTAGACATGGTAAGGCCTTGCTGTGTCTAATTATGGTGGCTGCCAAAAAAGCAATTACTAGAAAATGGAAATCAAAATCTAAACCAACTATATTAAAAGTAGTGAATATAGTAACAGAGATAAAACAACTAGAATTGAGAGCTTAAGAAAAGGGTAGGAGCAAATTACATAGGAAAGAAATGGGAATTATGTGAACAATACAGGGGGGAAATGAGGTTTAAAAGAAGGCAGGACTTAAATAAGATGAAAACAAGACTGAAAATGATTGAGTAGATTACAACTGATGTATCATGTTTGCAACTGGGAGTGTGCCAGTATGGTTTGTGATGTAAAATGCTTGCAACCAGGATTGTGTCAGTGCGGTTTGTTTTCATTTATATAAATGTATGATTGCTTATGTTGTAAGTGATGCTTTAATAAAGATGTTTCTTGTTTCAAAAAAAGGCAGGAATTGAATAATTTATGTAATGTTGTTTAGGTTATATGATATATAGCAATATATATGTGAATTTTAATGTTTGTTAATGTTAATTTGTTAATACGGTTTGATTACTTTTGTATAAATGTAAATTTGCCTATGTCACAAGTGATAATTCAATAAAGTTGTTTAAAAATAAAGATCTATGAAATGCTACCACTCTTCAAAACAATTCATCATCTATAAAAATGCTGAGGAAACAGTTTTGCAGCAATTAACATAAATGTTCAGATTAGACCTATAGCACTTTAATTATCTATTTGTTTCAATTGATAACCAGATAAGTGGACTGATCTCCATCCCGATCCAGCCACCCAGACTCCATATACCTTAACTTTACTGAAACATTTCAAGCTATCTCTTTCATCAGTCTCATCTTCAACAATTCTACTTTTAACCAGTCAAATTTTATAAGAAATGCATGCTCACTTTTCATAAGGAAACTTTTATATCTCTAAAGGAAATTTAGGAAACTGTAAGTCACTCCAATATACTAAAAATCACAATGATAAATGATGTGCATTGTATGAAACTTGTTTTGGATTTCATTCTCTTATTTAATACAAATATAAAAATGCTTCTGATCATTGTTCAGTTATTGTTTTTAAAATTTTGTGTATACTTAATAAAAAGAGTGTTGACAACAAATTATAAGAATGAATGCTTTTTTCCAAGACAACTTAGCTTCTTCAGATCCTTATCAAATTAAATTAAACAGGAATGCACTAAAACATTCTGTTAAAATTGTAATTCACCACAGGTATCTGACTGTATTTTTTTCTGACAACAGTTTAACCATTAACCAAACTACCTTTTGATTAAAGAGTTCACAACATAAAAGTGACATGTGGAAAACAAAGCATGAGTAATTAATGTCTAACATTTCCAGACGGATCAGTATTTGCTTATCATTCAAGGACAAGTAAGAGGTATGACAAACCAATGAAAAAAGCAACATTAATGACTAATGGGCAAACTGGGTGGGGGATGCATACTATTGTACTGAGGACACAGTCCAAATTGGTAAGAACTGGAGCCATTAGATTCATTGCATTGTAGGGGCGAGAGCTACCAGAGGCCAATCAGTGCTAGTCTCTTCCATTTACCATCTAATGGAAAAAAGTAGATGGTATCCAGTCAACAGTTATGCAGACTATCAACATAAAATTTGGGTCACAAGCCAAAGCAAAAAATGTAAAGATATTGGGATTTATATATCTAGAAAAAGTTACTCCCTCTCAAGGGGCCCAAGCAACCCATTGCCTGACCTTAACCATAGCTCTCAAACGTCTGTCTCAAGAACGTGGAGCAGTAGCTCTCATTATGTAAAGCAAATTAGTAAAATGTGAAATACTTACTAAGAACTCCAAATTGGAAGCTCATAGGATAGTTAAATTATGTTACTATATACTTATAAACTGTTCTTTGGATGAATTAATATGATTAGGTATTATTTACCATGAATATCATTTTAATACTGCTGGCTGTCTGCCGCGGTGGTACGGCGGTAGCATTGTTACCTCACAGCAAGAGGTTCTCCCATTCGATTCTCAGCTTGGCTTGGGAGTGCCTTCTGTGTGGAGTCTGCATGTCCTCCCCGTGGTTCGGTAGCGTTCGAAAGACATGCATGCGTAAATGGGTATGCCTTCGTTGAAGGTTGGGCGTCGAGCTGGCACCTCAGCACTTTGTAAATCATTAGCGGACCAGAGTTCCGCTGTGGCAACCCCTTACCGGGAAAAAGCCAAAAGACAAGCAACAACTGCTTAACACTGAATCAGTGACAGGCCATTTAAGTTACACTTAAGAGGTGTGCCCCCAACATAAAGTTGTTTTGTCAAGAGTAAAGCTCGAGTCCAAGGGCTTCATGTTCCAGCCAAATAAATAAGTAAATAAGTTTTGGTGTTAAAGTTTTTTTTCTTTTTTTTTTTTTTTTTGAAAGTGTCACGCCTCTCTAGAGTGTGCAAGGTAAATGGGTTTTGGTGTCAAGAACAAAGCATGCCTCAAATATTATGAATCCAGCCAGGATTTATAAGCTTGGAGAGAGAGAGAGAGAACATCACATTGTTCTCACTGCCCAAGAAAAGAGGGGATAACATGGATGCCCCAAATCTCCACCATCCTATTCCCAATGCAGCCCACTTCCATTGTATTAATCTTCCTTATTATCTTTGTTTGTTTAATCTGTGAACAAAAAGGACTCAGAGAAGAAACCAAAAGGATCAGTTCCATCACATGGAATTCCCCACATAATCAGAGGTACTGCTACAAATTCTGGAGATATAAGGCTGAGAACTATGGTTAGGGCCAGACAATGGTTTCTTTTTGCTTGGTCAACTGAGGAGGAGTGGAATTTTCTAGATGGACAAAAAAGTGAGGGATGGTGGGAAAGGTGAGTTCGCGCAACAGTCCAAAGAACCATATTTGGGCAACTAGGTCAAACAAAATGAAAAGGAGGAGGCTCACCAGTCAAGGAAAAATCATGTAAGGTAAAGGGAAAGGGTCATATTTCCTGTTAAGATGACAACTGAGATTTATCAAAATATAAAGCCTTGGCCAAAACAAAAGCAAAAAATACTCAACTTGGCAACATGAAAAGGAATGTGTGAACAAGTTTTATAAAAGAAAGGTAAATAAACCAAAACAGAACAAGCTTAAATGATAAAAACTGATTGCAATGTTGTTCTAGAAAAGTCATGCTAACTATACTAGGAAGCTTAAAAATCACCTGATTGTAACCAAGAAAATTCATAGTAACTGGGTGACAGGGAGAAATGTTTCATTTTAAAATCATGAAAGGTGCAAGGAAGAAAAAAGCCTTAAAAAGTACAACCAATAAAAACAAACAAAAATATTTTCACGAAAAGGCTTAGAAACAAAAATAGTCTACATTTTAAAATCAAATAAAAACTTAAGTGATGGAAAAATCCTATAAAAGAACAAGTAGCCCCAAAACACAAAGAACATATTGGTGTACAAAGAGATTAATAATACTTCTGATGGCTGAGGTGGCTTAGTTTGAGTAAGCTCTTGGCTGAAGTGTGCTTATTAAGGCCAGGTTTGTGACAGACGTGTAACTAGATCTACTACTTCATCTCTTTTTTCTCCAGTTAAGCATTTTAATCAAACCTCAGGGGAATAACGTCTATCACATCCAGAATATATGTGAATTTGTTAAACGTTCTGCAGATTATATCATGTTACATAGGGCATTACCCTGCACACTGTTTCTAACTACATACAGATAGCTGTACACTTCTGCATAAAGGTCAATGATAGTATTGTCTAGTGTAAATACTGGGGTTAGAGGGCTACTGTGCCACATATACTACATTTTTAGTGCTGCAGTCACTGTGAATTATGATGTCTTAAAGCCTTGAGCTATTCTATCTGATGTCATCTAAACTGCTAATAAATTTGCACTACTTGCAATCCCTGCAGGACTAGGGTCAGATGCAATAAAGCCTACACTAAGTGTACACTGTTCTGAGTGAACAGACAACACAGACATAACACACCCCTTCTTCCTCCTAATTTTAGTTTTCCTACTGATATTCTTGCAGGTTTAAATATTGACAGGGATTTGGTTACCACAAAGTGTAGACTACATGTACACTTAATGTAATCTTTCTGAGTGACTGGGAAGCACAAAAAATGTGATAAGAATTTTATTGAATACATATCGTGTACATATAGTGTACACTTGTGTAGGCTTTATTGAATCCAGCATATGTCTTTTTTTCTATAGAAAAGTTCTAGTTTGTGGTGGTTCCTTCTACTGCCTTAACTGATGAAATTAAATGAACAAATAAATACATAAAAATAACAAGTATGAGTGCAGACAAGAAAACATGCAGTAAAGTACTATGCTTTTATACATATTTGTGAAATTTCTAGAGCAGACAAAGCAAGGCTTTCATAAAGCAATGCTTTTAATTTGACTGAACATAAAGCAGACTACCTTTGCCACAGACAGGATTCAAAGATATAATGACAGGTGAAAATAAAACATAAACTCATTAATTTAATACAGTTCTGGCAGGAAGCTTCATTTATAGTGCAAACAATTTTCAGGGCTGACAGTCTTTAAGTGCACTTCATACTTCAATTAGTCTCAGAAAATAAAAAGTCTTTACCCAGTTGGGCACAAAAGAGGGGATTAAGAATCTAAAATTCCTATGTGTGTGTGTGTGTGTGTGTGTGTGTGTGTGTGTGTGTGTGTGTGTGTATATGTATATATGGAACCCGGACACTTGCGCGAATTTAACTTTCACCGAAAGTCAAATTCGCACACACACGTACCCGAAATTGCTGTTAATCGAAGCAGCAATTTCGGGTATGTGTGAGTGGTGTGCCAGTCGCACTTCGGTGCAGGTAAGGGGATATTCCTTTACTCCACTGTAGTGCGACCTTGGAGTGAGAATATTTAAGTAGGGGGTGTGGGGGGCACAGCCCCCCACATTGGGGGGTGCAGGGGGGCAAAGCCCCCCCCTGCAAAAGCATTTAATTAGTGGTTTTGTTTTTTGTTTTTTTCACAAGTACGTAAAAATCCACTACCAATCATTAGCGGACCGGAGTTCTGCTGTGGCAACCCCTAACCGGGAAAAGCCGAAAGACACAAACAAACAAAGGGAAGCGCTTTTTCAATTAAAGCGTTTCATTAAACTGTGATCGGTATATATGGATTCGGACACTTGCTTTTACGAGCAAGTGTCCTAGATCCATATATATATATATATATATATATATATATATATATATATATATATATATATATATATGTATGTATATATACACACATATATAGGGATTCCCTTCACAAGCTTGAAGTTTCAAAACGTCTAACTGCAAATGGTCGAGACCATAAGATCGAAGTTTTGAAACTTCAAACGTTTTGAATGGAGATCACCGAACAGCACAGAACAGGAAATGTACCATTTTCCTCACTGTAGTGCGATCTTGGAGTTGGTATATTTATTTAGCAGGGGGTCTGGGGTTGCAGGGGGACTGACCCCCTGCAAAAACATTAAAAATTATATAGGTTAGTATATTTAACTAAGTGGGTGCATGGGGGCTTACCCTTCTGCAAAAGTATTTATGATGATTTTTTTTTGGGGGGGGGGGGGCAGTGTTTTGCTGATGTGTGTTTACTACTGAAGGGATAGTATTCCACAACTAGCACAGGTGTGTACACAAGAAGTTAAAATCCATGATGTTTCACAGGTAAATATACAACATTTTTTCCATCCCCACTCTCAGCCTTTTTGTTCCTTGCAGTTATCCGATGCATATACAGATCCCATGCACAAATATAACTGAGTGTATATTTTAATTATAACTTCATAATATACATCTACATTAAGGAATGCAAGGACAGATTAATATCCATGACATAACCTGGTCAATATACAAACAGAACAGATGTAGCATCTTCTTTCTTAACATTAAGGTTTAAAAATGTCCTGTTTCAAACAGTGGCACTTATAAGTCGCCTAGTTCCTAGCAGTCACACTTAAAGAGAAAAAAGAAGGATAAAATTGAAGGAAGAGATATAACAGTGCCAGCTTAAGGGGTTAGCTTAATATAATAGTGTAAGAGAAGAGCAAATATTAGTGGAGAACTGAAGAAAACAATGAAGGTAATGGGCAGACAAGGAAACATAGACGATTTAAGGAGAAGCTCAGTTTTTAACCAGGAACTGAACATTAATTTTGACTGGAATTTACTAGAATGCAGTGTAAGTAAATGGAGCTTTTCCCCCCTGGTCCTCCACTGAAAATGGGTATTACCCAGTCAGGCTTTCCTGGTAAACAAAGACAAATAAATAAATGAATTAATTAATCACAAAATGTTCTTGTTTGTCTACACTCCCTTATTTAATACTTATTTTAACTCTGAGGTCACTAAACCTTGGGTTATGAGGAATTCCTCCTCCTCAGAGTAACCTATTTCAAGCAACTGTTACTTCAAGCCTATTGTGCATTGATGCTTAATTTGTTGATGTGCAAAGTGATTTCTGCAGATTCCTGGTTAGTATATAAGGGTATGATAGTGATAGGAAAAGAACAAGCACAAATCCTAATCATATAGGAATGAAGCAATTCTTCAATGGGGCTGCAGACTACGCAGTTAATGTCTAAAAGAAAATAGTTAATTGATAATGTATACTTGAGAAATTTTCAGTAAATGAATCTTAATGCTGTTAGAAATTAATTTATTTTTTCCATGAAATTTATTTTTTCAGGAAGGCTATAAACTGTCTTAGATATACCTAGGAGAAAAGATCATCACCAAATTTAACAAGGCTCCAGTGTGCTTCTTTTTTTTTTTCTTTTTTTTTCATATTTTATGAATACAGAATAGCATTGTGCACTTGTTGTTAAACATGACAATCAAATGAATACCACAAATCAGTTTACCACCCCTTCTACCTCTGCCAAGACTGGACATTCTGTTGTTTTTCTGCCTTTGTCTCACCATTCTATCTGACTGAATCCTTATAATGGAGCCCTTATAATTATTTCCTCCATATACCCTTTTTAACATAGGCTATTCTTCATCCTAGTGTTAGAGTATAATTCTGCACTCATTCTCACCCTAACTTGCAGGGACATTGGAATTGCATTATGGTACCTTCTGCCAGCTAAGACTTGAATGTCCTAGAATGGACCCCATTTGCAAATTTGCAAAATAACTGGCTTTATCCTCTATACATATATATATATATATATAAATTAAAACAAGTCAAGCCACGCGGTGGACCAGAATAAAAGCCAAGAAAAAACCTTCTTTATGCTTTTCGTTCACATTTAATGACACATGAACTTCTTCAGAAGATGAAGTTCATGTGTCATTAAATGTGAACGAAACGCGTAAAGAAGGTTGTTTCTTGGCTATTATTCTGGTCCACCGTGGCTTGGCTTGTTTTAATTTGTTTCAGTGTGTGTTTTTTGGCGTTACAAATATATATATATATATATATATATATATATATATATTTATATATATATATATATATATATGTGTGTGTGTGTGTGTGTATATATACACCTCCTAGGTGCTGTTTCTCACTCAGCTGCATAGCTACCCCAAAGGCAATCAGGCAGTAAAAGTTCATAGTGAAGATGAGTGTAATTATTTTTTAATATATTAGCATTCATGGAACCGTTATGTGACTCATATTTGTCATCTTCCTTAGGTATTCACACTTTTTACAGCAATCCATTCCTTTAAGTACATTACGGATTCACTTCTACATGGAGAGCAGCTTCTCTTCATTAGCATCTTAACACAACTCCACTTATTTATGCACAACTCCACTTATTTATGCAGCATATATTGTCATCACCAGCCCACCGCTGTAAGTGACAAAGCAGCTTTAGTGAGACACAAGGGCTGGAGAGCTGCCAAAGCTGTTTCTGGAGGACTAGGTAGTATAGCTTAGCTACATACTTAGCCACCATGTTCAGGCATCACACTGTCAGGCTACATCTGCAATTAAGTGAGGTCTTGGGAGCATTCCCATCCAGGTCTTATTATAGGAATGCTTCCCAGGTCCCACATTATGCCTCACCTAGCCTAGTTGTTTTTGTGAGCCTCCATCTCAGTTGGGGTTACAGTAATACCCATGTTACTGCCAGATGATCTTCCTCAACCCTTCCTCCAAGGAAAGGTAAGGAATGAGGAAATATATCCTCTTCATCCCTTCCTTCCCCTGCCCACTCCAGCAGGTCCTTGAGTCCCTAGCTGAACTGCAGTCAAAATTAGGGCCTTCGGAGCAGGTCAGGTTAACACTCTGGGTAGTGCAACAAAGCCAGTAAGTACAACAAGAGAGATCCTGCTCTGATCCCCTGTACATCTTCAGAATCACCATGTGAAGAAAATATTAAATCGGTGAAAGCTTGATGATTGTCTTTGTCCCAGTCTTTGCCAACTAACTAAGCGCTCATGTCACACCACATACCAAAACCACAGAAAAAAAGCATACATAAATTATTATCACATATAGTTTCTAGAGTGCACTCATAAAATAGTGCAGCTAACAAATTATGTTTCACCAACAACAGTGCATCTGAACATATGTAGTGGGTTTTTTTCCACTATTATCCTTCACAAACATAAGTGACTGTTGGTTACCTATTATCAACCTTATGTGCCCTTACTCTGTAGGTGGTAGATGAGCCATTAACCGAACGAACCAATGATTGCAGCTAATCAACCAATGTCTACCCAATCTTCAAATTCCAAACAGAATTTTCATTAACGGTATCTACTAGAGTGCATTATCATGGCTGATAGATGCTTCAGGTAGCAGGACCACTGACCAGCATTCTAGCTGTCTTACTACTCAGCACAAGTGGTGCATTCATTTTCCAAATGGTTAAAAACCAAGTGAAGAAAGTAATAAATCAGTGTAACATCCCAAACTTTGTAAAGTTATAAATATATACTGAATGTTTATAAATATGGACACCTGTACACATCTATCTCACTCCTACTGAATTGTATAAAAATTTATGAATTCTATTGTCAAGTATCAAAATCCAAGCAATGCAAGATTTTTGAAACTACACATATTTGTTATTTCTCTCTCTCTCGCTGTTTAATCATACTGCAATAAACTTCTGGGACTTTTGCTGGAAAAGTTTTGTCAAGTTTCTTTCTAAGAGTTTTGTTAAACTTTATTTGACTTGTGTGTGGAACCTTCGAGTTATGTAAGCAGGCAGTTATTTGTAATGTGTCTTAGAAACTGCGGTGTAACAAACACGTTAAATTGTTTGTACTCCTTGCATGTAACAACTGCAGCTTGGACAAACCCAACTACTCAGTTAATAAATCTAAAATTCAATTCTATTCAATCCAATTCAATTCAATTGCTGACTTAACTTAATTCATCCAATAGATCAGGAAAGCTTCTTGATTCCATAAGTACCATCAGCATGTATAAAGTGTTAAAATAGGAGAGCTAGCTGATTTTGTACATTCAGAATTAATTTCTTAGAAGCCAACATGGCTAAGACTTTTAACTGATATTTAGGCAAAATATCAGTCATTCCCCAACTGTAGATTTCATATTTAAATTTCAGCCAGAGACTAGAAATTAGAGTATACAGGTCCCTAGTCAAAAACCAACAAGTTATGATTTTGTCACAACTCCGCCATATATTTTCCAAGTGTCCACTTTATAACTTTCTTGCTGGTGACAATTGGTCTTATATTACAATTTTCTATTACTGGAGATCCAATAAGCTATGCAAAATAGCCTGCACTGCCTGATTCCTTGGAGATATATGTTTTATATATATTTTCTACGCTTTTTGAAATGAACAGGTGGGTGGCAACAGGTTCTAATTCTATCTCATTCACAGCTGAGCTAATTGGAATGGTTCTGTTTTAATACAATATTTATTAAAGTTAGCTATAATACATCTTTATGAAATAGAGATACATGGGTATATAGGTCATATGAGCAAAGGGTTCTGGGCAGTTGTGAGTTAACTGTTGAACTAGCAGTGCATCTGTCTCATGTCTCTTCATTTCTAAGGTTGTATACCTATCGTATTGCCTACTTAATTATACCCCTAATGCAAGTTGATTGCAAAAGACCTAAATGGTAACAGAAGTGGGGACACAATCCAACATAATGATAAAGAAATGGAAGCAGTGTGGTTTGGGAACTAACACACTCGAATAGTAGAAATAGTAATTTGCTTCCTTTTCAGTGATGCAGACCCAAATAGCATACTTTGCTCCTCCACCTCTACTACTTCAGCTTACACGCCTTTTGCTTTTACTGATATACATTTTGCAATTACTTGCTGGATACGCTTTCTTTTTCTGTTTTCACAATAACTCCACCACCTAATATTCATTTTTACCCAATAACAGCCCTCTTATACTTAAAAAAAAAAAAAAAAAACAAGGAAAATATGCATTTACATTGTAACTGCATGCATGTGATTACTTTTTAAATTGTTTTTATTATTTCTTCAATTTTGGGAATGCTTTCTTTACTTTTTGTTTTGTTGCAATAAAGATTCAGTCTCTAACTGCTCCAAATCTGCAAGGGAACTTGTCAGAAAACTGAAGTCCAGGACACAAAGGTCTGAGGTGCATCTCACTGCAAGATGCCTCATTAACAAGCCAGAGTCAGTGAAATGTACCATGTTTCTTCATGTTCTAGACAAAAAAGCCATTAAGGTGTTTAGTATTTTTTATATGCATTTCCATCCTCCATGAATACCAAACATCTATCTGTATTCATTTCTCCATCCTTTCCTCATTACTGGGGCAACAGACACTCATGGCATGTTTTTCAATCGAGCAGCCATGAGGGTATTTTTTACCATTTTAGGACTTAACCCCTCTTCTCTTGATATTGCTATCTATTGTATTTGCAAAGGCTTACATCTCTATATCAAATATAAAACAAGATATTATAAAGACTTCTATTTTGCATAAGATTTAGCATTCTCAATTAGCTAACACAAAATTTGCAAAGACTGGTGCTAATTCTGCTTCCATTGCCATACCAGAAGTTTAATGATATAGTGTTTTGTCAAATATAAAAAAAAATAATTCTTCAAAATTAAATCAGTTAAAGTCAAATTAGATGTATTTCTGTATTTAAAAGAGAAGTATATGTACAAATATATCATCAGGACAGCGCAGTGGTGCAGCAGTAGCATTGTCATCTCACAGCAAGAGGTTCTCAGGTTCCATTCTCGGCTGGAGTGCCTTCTGTGTGGAGTCTGTACGTCCTCCCTGTATTACTGTGGGTTTTCTCCAGGTACTCTGGTTTCCTCAAACATCACAAAGACATGTATCGGGGGGTGCTTCTCCCTGGGCCTCCACTGAAAATTGGCTTCATTCCAAGTCGGACTTTCCTGCTAACCAAATGTTCAATAAATAAATCAAATAAATATCATCTCATGTACAGTGCCTATGTATCCTAAAAATGCAATTTTGTGTATAAGAATGAAGCCTTTAAAATGTCTTATTTTGTGCTTGCACTATAGATGATTTATTTATTTTTATTTAGAAGAGAAGTAAGGAAGCCTTTAACTTGTCTGTAGATGATTTAAACTTCAGGCAGATTTCTGATAATACTGTTTTTTTAGATTTAGAATTATAACATGACATTGCATCATACAAATGTATCTCTAAAATATACAAGAAACTTGTTTCCCTAATTAATAATTTATATTTTGACAATGTTCAATCTCTGCTTATAAAGAAAAATGTTTGCAAAAATAATTTCGTACAATTATCAAGAGTGACTACAGATGACATTGTTCTGAGTGTGAAGTCAACATTTTAAAGACCATTATAAAGGACAGAGTTTAAAAATAATCAATATTACAATGCTTACGTGAGAATATTAGCCATAAAATGCATTATGTACACAAAGCAGTTTTAACAAATGGCTATGTAAGTAACATTTGCTGAATCTTTACACATAGTAAGCTCACTTAGCCATTTGTCTGACACGTAGTGTAGATATGGAAAATACTGAGAAGCTGATATCTAATAACCAAGCCATTGTATTCAGCATTCATCAGGCCTATTACTGAGTACAATGCCCTCTTTGGTATGTACCTAACCTGGCACATACAACAGTTAGAATGTCCACATAGGTTCCTCACAAAAGACTACAGGGCATAAGTAAAATGTCCTATGCAGACCGCCTCAAGGCCCTGTCCCTGTATTCTGTCTCCTACAGCCTGTTGAGGGGAGATCTATACCTGGCATACAAGGCATTGTCAGACCCCACTCTGCTGGGCCTCCTGCATATCCTCAAAACAAAAAGCACCAGAATTATATGTTCTAAAGACTTAAACCTTGTCTGTGATACAAATAGGACCTTCTGGAGAGAGAGAGAGTTATGTATCCTAGTGACTACCCCTTCCTCTGGAACAGGCTTCCCATCCATGTGAAGCAGAATTCCTCCCTAACCCAATTCAAGTGTAACTTGGACAATTGTATGGGGAACAGGAAATTCATCCTTGGTTTGTCTCTAATTGATACAGGCAGCCTGTAAATGCTTCATCTCCCAGGACCCTTCTTGTAAATGTTTCACCTCCTAAGCCCCTGCTTACACTTATCAAGAGTACCAAAACTTGTCAGAGATTTGGAATGCATGGCTAGACTTAAAAAGACCCTTGCAGTTGTTAGCCTAGTAAACACCTACGAACTAATAGTTTATTCTTGGCAGTGAAGCACTTTCAAAACGTATGGGTAGTTTTCCAAAATTTATGAATAGCAGGGATATAACTGAAAAAAATTAATATACCAGCTATTATAGCTATTTCTAAGAGGTTTAAATGCAAGTTCACATGTAGACCATGTTCTGATCATTGGTTTATATATAAAGGCCCTAATGATGATTTGCCACATTTATACTGGTCATTAGCTATTATGGAACATTATTCAATTAACAGTAGTTTTGTGTTGTATATATTAGTATCTGTTGATGTTTAGGCTGTGGTGTATACATAGCTAACGGTTTATGCTGTAGGTCTTTTTATATTAGGAAAAAAACAACAGAAAGGTAAATTAAAGAATGTATAAACACTTCTTTTCAATTATGACAAAGGAATAATAATATTTTGCATAAACATACTACTCAGTGCTCTACTTTAAAAAAATATTTTTGTGTGTGTTAAATGCTTGAACTTAAAAGAAATGTCATTGCAATTGTTTTCTAAATGATAAATGTAACCTTGGTTTAAATGATAACATCAGTATTAAACGTGTTCTGAATTTATGCTCTTTATGATAAAGCATACTGAGTTTTTAGTTACTATGAAAACTCTAGTGACCATTGTGCTGACACTCAAAATATTTGAATACAGCGTTACCTATGATGTTTCAGCTGGATGCAAGCCAAAAAGAGCAGTACCAATGCAAGAAGACAAGACAGCTATATATCCATCCAGAGCACTGAGAGATGCATAAACAATATAAGTACAGATTTACCCTCAGTGTCTGGATGTTAGAATTTCCATGATTTTGTATATGGCAGACATATTAAAGCAGAAACAGACCATAAAGCATTACAACATAGCTTTAAAAAGTAACCTGCAAGACTACAAAGAATGTTGCTGGGACTTAAGAAATATGATGACGTTCAATATAAGCAAGGCATGCATGGCTCCCAAGTATGCAACAAAATCAAGAAGGTTTAGGATTTTTGCATGGAAGTCTTTGCGCAGGTATTTTTATACTCCAAATAGACTTCATAGAATTTTTCACTGGTAGGCAGAAATTGCTGGAGGTGCAGTGGGAAAGGGAAGGGTACCTGGGAGCATGTTTTTTGGGAATGGAATGAGTTGATAGATTTTAAAAATTCACTTCAGATTACTTTATCAAAAATGTTAGGTGAGCAAATTATTTTAACTAAGGAAATGATTCTTTTTGAGCTGGGACATAGAAAATGAATTGCGTAGACACAGTAAGGCCTTATTAAATTTAATGCTGTTAGCTGCCAAAAAAATTATTAGAAAATCAAAGTCAAAATAAAAACCAACTCTAACAGAATTTTGAATATTGCAAGGGAGACAAAAATTATAGTTGGATGTTTAGAAAAAGGAAGGAGCAAACTACACAGAAATAAATATAATCTGTGGGAGCGAAACATACATAATGTTTAGAAGAAGTAGTGATATTTCAGGGAATGTAGCACTTGAACAATCTATGGGATGCTAAATCGAAAACTTATTATTAAGCCAGAAATCATATTTGTATAATGCATGAAAAAATCTTGGTAATAATTTGTTTTCTCTTTTATAACTCAATATGTACTCATGTCACTATGTAATATATGATGCTAACAAGGATGTTTAAAAGAAAAATATAAACCAGGCAAACTGATGCATATTATCAGTGTGTCAAGTATATTATATCTAAATGAATACAAAGATGATTTCTCAACAGAGGATTCAGAACTACTAGTAACTCTAGGAAATGAGGACAGCTACCAAAGAAATGAAGCTGCCAAGAGATGCTAAAAGGAGCTGTTGCATATCCAAGACGTGTTGCTTGAAAGTAAAAAAGTCATTATGTCATCTCATCCAAGAAATCAAATGATTCATAAAATCCATATGTGTTTCTTGGGCATCCCTGTGTGCAAAGATCAAGGGAGAGGCATCATGTATTGGCCTAATGTGACAGCAAATAGGGGAAATGAGTTCACTGTGTAGTATGAATAGAAATCAAACCCAAAAGGAGGCACTGACATCACACAAGATTCAAACATTACCTTGGTTAAAACTGGGAAGTGACTAGTTCCAGCACAAATATATTTATTTTATACAGTGTTGACTTTATTAAAAGTATCCAGAAGGTATACATTTGAAAGATACTAAAGAGTCTACCGTAATGAATGTGCTTAAATCAGTCTTACAAGACATGAAATACTTGACCATATAATGTCAGACAATTGTCAACAGTTTGTTAATCAAAAATTCTGGCATTTTTCTGAAGCTTATGAATGTCAGCATAGTACTCTAAGTTTAAAATATTTACTGTCTAACCCCAGCTCAGTGATACAAAAGGAGAAATCCCTGACTATAACCCAGACAAGCCAGTTCAAGTACAGTTCAGGTGTTGGCAGAACCTAGTGAGAGAAAACGGGAAATGAATGATGTTATAGCTCAGTTATCCTGGGGATAGGGAGTGAAGGTTTTCCAGTGGTCAATTTGGTCCTTTGCAAGTGGAGGCTTCCACAACAAAAAAGGCTATTATCAGTAGGACGAAGGCTTGGTATTTCAAGCCACTGCAAATAGCCCTCAGGACATATATGTGACAGTGTTTATGCATCCCGGGAGGACAAAGGAGATCACCATGGTGAAGTAGGTACAAATGTCAACCAGAAGGGGATGGGGATAGGGCAAATACAGAAATGATCACATAGCTATGCCCTGAATCAGATAGGCTGCAAGAGGTGCCATGTAGATGTCCTTCCTGGTTCACTGTTGCAGTCATCACTTTAGGGTTCTTCCTGCCAGCAGCAGCCCCCAATCAGCCAGAATCCCAAAGTCTGGATCGGGTGCCAGCTGAGGCCGCATTTATCCTGACGTCAATGTGCCGGAAGGTATAAAGACCTTAGCTGACGCCATTTCCCCAGTCTTTCTTGCCGCGCGGTGCCCTTTGCAGTTCACTGATGCTGGTCAGCCTGTTCCTGTTTGTTTTTGGATCTAATCCCAGGATTTTTGTTTTTTACAGATAAGTACCCCATTGGGGAGGTCTTTTTCTTGCTCCAGTCAGATGTCAGAAAAAGTTAATAATTGTATTTCTTGTGGGAAGCAAATACCTCATAGGGATTTTCACTCTTACTGTATTCCCTGCCTGGGTCCTGACCACGACATTGCTAATTGTGTCTTTTGTGCTAGATTTAATCAGCGTACTATTAGGCGTAGATATAACTTTGCCTTTTACTATTTTGGAAAAAGGTTTAATTATAACATGTCTTCAGATTCTTTTCCAGATTCTGGGGTGTGTAAGAGGTGCAGGGATGCAGACAGGCCTCCGAGGTCCACAGCAAAGGATGTTACTCAGTTATTGCCAGTTGCTGGTTCGTCTGTCGTCAGTGAGGTGCCTTTGCAGCCCCTGTCATCCGCCTCATTTGAACCAATTGCCTGTACCAACTCCAGTGTGGAGCTGATGGAGTCTTCAGAATTGCCAGGGACTGTACCTTTGGATACTGCTCCCTCAGTGGGGTCCGGAGCTGGTAGGCAAGTACCAACTTCTGAGGGAGTTCTCAGACCTTCACAGCTTCCTGTAAATGTGGATTCGGATTTACATGCTAAATCAAAGTCTAAGGCTCCAGCTAAAGTGAAGTGGCTAGCACAGGCACCTTTTGATCAGGGTCCTAGGCCTCAGAGACAGATGCTTAGGATGGCTGAAGATCTCTTAACTATGATCAGGGGTTCTCATCTCCCCCCTGGCAAGAAGCCTAGATTACAGTCCGATTATAATTCTTCAGACCAAATTTCTGTTTCTTCTGCTTCTTCCCTTGAGCAGGATTATTCTTTTCCTCTTTATGAGGATTCTGATGCTGAGGATTCCTTTCCTTCCACCTCTACTCCTGAGGATTATTCTTTTGGTGAAACTTTGCATTTGAGGGTGCATTTTCACTGGGAAGGGCAGGAATTCTCTGAATCCAAGAAAAGGCTTAGGGATTTTCTTCTTCTCCCACAGCATAAGCCTCTGGCTATTCCCCCTGTATTGGACATTGTTGATGATGTTTTTTCGGAAGCTTCTCTCTTCAGATTCTTTTCCCCCTACTCCGGTCAAACCGGATAGGTATTATAGGGATCCAGATTCTCATAAATTTCTTTTTAAAAATCTTTCACCTGATCCGGAAACAATTTCTCAGGGTCCTAAGGGTGTTAAAGCGGCCTCTGCAAAAAATCCTATTCCCTTTGACCGAGAGTCCAGGGCGTTGGAGAGATGGGGTAAAAAGGTTTATACTTCTGCTACATTGTCTATTAGGGCTTTGAATTGTCAATTTCATATGCTGAAGTATCAGCAATAGCTTTTGTCTGTATTTCAACAAAAGAAGTCAGCTGTGTCTATTGGTGCGGATAATCAGGAGTTACAGGATTTATTGCATGCTATTGTACAAGTGGGTAAACATACCTTGCATTGTGGTTTTGATTCTTTGGAAGCTTCTTGTAGGGCTGCAACAACTGGCGCTGTTATTAGAAGACATGCTTGGTTAAGGGATCAAAGCTTGCTGGATCAGATTAAAGCCAAACTTTTGGATCCCCCTTTGCAGCACGATGTTCTGTTTGGGTCCAAAGCTGAAGAGGTATTGAAGAAAATGGAAGACAAAGCCAAATCTATGCAGACGGTTAAGGATTTTCTACAGGTGCAACCTCCTAGATTTAGCAGACACTGGCCAACTAAACCTTGGTCCTTTCCGGGCTCGGACAGGTCTCAGAGAGGCAGATTCAGGCATTCCAGAGGTAGGGGACAGTCACAGTCCCATTTTAGGAATAGGCAGTGGAGTGCCCCCTCTCCCAAGGGAGGTGAAGATAAGTCTCAACCCTACCGAAAACAGTCTTTATGACTCTCCCTTTCTGGTTCCAGGGGCTCCTCTCCTGGAAGCTCCTTTGGGGGGAAGGATTTCTCTTTTTTATCAAAATTGGAACCACATAACCTGGGACAAATGGGTTCTGGACATAGTCTCAAGAGGTTACAGATTTCATTTCCACACTTTGCCAAAACCGAACGGTTGGCCAGACCTGACAAATCATCAGTGGGCAGAGGCACAACGGCAGGTTCAGTCCCTCCTGGCTATGAGGGCCATAGAATTGGTGCCAAATTTAGAAATAGGGCAAGGTTTTTATTCCAAACTTTTCCTGGTTCCCAGGAAGGAAAATTCGTGGAGACCAATCCTGGACCTCTCTGTACTAAACACCTTCCTAGATATACCAAAATTCAAGATACTCACTCTACAGCAGCTGCTGCCTATGTTGGGCAAGAACACTTGGATGGTGACTTTGGACTTAAAAGAAACTTAGCTGCATATTCCTATAAGGCAAGAGGGCAGAAGATATCTGCGTTTCAAAGCAGGCTCGAAACATTACCAGTTCTCTGTGCTGCCCTTTGGCTTATCTACTGCACCCAGGGTCTTTACGAAGTGCCTGGCACCAGTAATGGCGTTTTGCAGACAGAAGGGGATTCAAATTTACCCTTATCTGGACGACTGTCTTCTTCAAGCGGACGACAAAGACACTCTACTTCAGCATCTAGCCTTTGTGCAGCATCTTCTTCAGTGCCTCAGTTTCACAGTGAATCTAAAGAAATCAAACCTGGTACCCACACAAGAGATTACTTTCCTGGGTGCTCTTCTGAGTACTTCAACCCAGATGGCTTCCTTGACACCAGACAGAAAAGTGCAACTGGCTTCTTTTTTCCGACACCTGGCTTCAATGAAACAGCTGACTGCAAGAAAAATTCTGCAGGCTTTGGGTTACATGGCCTCCTGCATTCTGCTAATGCCATATGCAAGGCTGCATATGAGGAAACTGCAGTGGTACCTCAAGAGTGTCTGGTCTCAGCATTACTACAGTTTGGAAACAGTGGTCACGATTTTGCCTTGTCTCCAGAGAGAGTTTCTTTGGTGGGCCAAAGCCTGTCAACAGAACAAGGAGAAGCCTTTTTGTCCTCCGTCGACCAAGCAAGTTCTGACAACGGATGCTTCAGATTATGCATGGGGAGCCCACATGCATGGGAGATGTCTTCAGGGTGTTTAGACGAAGGAGCAAACGCACCTGCACATAAATTTGAAGGAGATGCTAGCTGTACAGAATGTCCTGAATGCCTTCAAGGACCTTCTTCTACCAGGATAATTGTTGATATGGACAGACAACACTACAGTGATGTGGTACATCAACAAGCAGGGGGGCTCTCACTCTTACCCCCCTGTGCAGATTAGCCATGAATCTCTGGTACACTGCTCTGACCTGCAGTACCAACTTACAGGCACAATTCCTGCCAGGGAAAGACAACACTCTGGCAGACGCATTGAGCAGGTGCATTTCAGATCCACACGAATGGATGTTGGATGTTCAGATATTCAGGATGATTATAAAGGCTTGGGGATGTCTGGACATAGATCTCTTTGCATCCCCTCAGAATCATCAACTTCCAAAATTCTGCACAAGGACCTACCACAAACTAGCATGGAAAGTGGATGCCCTCTCATTCAGTTGGAAACACCTCTCAGTATATGCTTTTCCTCCCTTTCCTCTTCTACCTCGGGTACTTCTGAAGATAAAACAGGACAGTCCACACATGATTCTACTGGCTCCCAATTGGCCTCGGCAATTCTGGTATTCCACTCTGATGAACTTGGTTCAGGAGCCTCCCTGGATTCTGCCTCAAATCCCTCATCTACTGACTCAACGGGACGGCCGGATACTGCACAGTCATGTCGAGATTCTGCATCTAGCTGCCTGGTGGATCCAGGGTCTGTAAACACCTCTGCCCTTTCCAAACAGGTATTGGATGTAATCCTTGAAGCTAGATGGCCCAGCACTAGAAAATCTTATGCGGAAAAATGGAAAAGATTTTGCTCCTGGAGTCAAGTCCAGGATGGTGATTCTTCTGTTCCAAACATTCCTCTGATTTTACAGTATCTGACAGAGTTATTACATACGGGCCTATCTTTTTCGTCTGTTAAGCTTCATGCTTCTGCTATTTCTGCACATTATGATACGGATCCTCTGATTTTTTCTCATCCATTACTTAAACAATTCCTTAGAGGGGCTAAGAATATTCGGCCCCCTATAAGGGCTCCTGTTCCCACTTGGGATCTTAACTATGTTTTGGAGAAATTAACTTTGCCTCCTTTTGAACCTGCAGCTTCCACGGATTTAAAATTTTTGTCTTGGAAAACTGCTTTTCTTTTAGCTATTACCTCTGCTAGAAGAATTTTGGAATTGCAAGCACTCATGGCTGTGGAAGCCTTCCTTATTTTTCATCAGGACAGGGTATCTCTACGGACTAATCCCACATTTATGCCCAAGGTGGTTTTGGCAGTGGCCTTGAATCAGTCTTTTCATTTGCCTACCTTTTATCCTAATCCTCAAAGTGAGGAAGAAAGTCTTTTGCACTCTCTAGACGTGCACAGACAGCTTCGTCTATACCTGGACAGGACCAAGATATTCCAGAAATCTGATCAGTTGTTTGTCGCTTATGTTCCTACTGTTCAGGGGAAAGCAATCACTAAGCAAACTATTTCCAAGTGGATTGCCCATTGCATCAAGTTCTGTTACTCTTATCATGGCAATCCGGTTCCTGTTAATGTTAGGACTCATTCTACCCGGGCTACTGCTACTTCAGCAGCTTTTCTTTGTGGGGTTCCTACCAAGGATATTTTGGAAGCTGCTACTTGGAGTTCTGTACATACTTTTTCTAAGCATTACAACCTCCCTCTCTATTCTAAATCCAGGGCAGCTTTTGCTTCTGCGGTCTTGCAAGGTTTTGTGACCGCTCCCTCTGTTTCTCCTCCAGCCACCCTTTCTTAGCTTTGGGACTCAACCCTACAGTGATGACTGCAACAGTGAACCAGGAAGGACATAGTACAGTTGTGTATTCTTACCATAAATGTAGATGTTCGAGTGTGTTCACTGTTGCAGTCCAGGTTACCCTCCCTCCTATCCCCTCTTTTCTTTTTTCCTTGAGTATTGTCTGTTATGAGGTATTTTGACTGCTGAGGTTTTGGGCATGGTTTCTTTTTTAGCCTTTTCTTTCTGGGCATCTGACATCTGGGGCAAGAAAAACTGGGGAAATGGCGTCAGCTGAGGTCCTTATACCTTCCGGCGGATTGACATCAGGATAAATGCGACCTCAGCTGGCGCCCGATCCAGACTTTGGGATTCTGGCCGATCGGGGGCTGCTGCTGGCAGGAAGAACCCTACAGTGATGACTGCAACAGTGAACACACTCGAACATCTACATTTATGGTAAGAGTACACAACTGTACTTTCTCTGGCCTGAGAACAATTAAGGTTTTTCCTTTAGCACAGCTGGCCTTAGTCTGAGGGTGAAACTAGACTTCAGGCTGTACAGACAAATGCAAACCTCCTAGCAGTAGATGGATTCTCAAGCATAGGCAGGGTAACACATTCCTCATTGACCGGATGATGGTTGTCTCTGACTGGCTCTCAGCTGGTGTGGATTGGGGCCCCATAACATTAGGGATGAATGAACTCAAGATTCATTGCAAGAGGGACGGATAGTTGACATACACAAAGGAGAAAAAGTATATGGAAAAAAATATATCCATAAGCTAATAAATGGGCATAAAAGGGAAAATGCATACAGTAAAAAAAGGTATCCATAATCTAATAAGCAGGAATAGGGGAAAACTTACAGGAAAAATATATCCAGAATCTAATAATCATATCCATAATATAATAATCTGGCATAGAGAAGAAAAAGCATGCAGGAGAAAAAAGATATCAACAGTTCAATAG